>NC_053432.1:19319516-19401899 GCF_007990345.1 Gossypium hirsutum
TATAAATTTATTTCCGACATATTGTACTATCGAAAATCATATCTTGAGTTTCGTACTCGAAAATCAGTTTCGTATTTTTCCCAGAACTAGACTCAAGTGCCATCTATGTATTTTTTTTAGAATTTTTGGTCAGGCCAATTAGTACAGTTATTAGTCAAGTCACCCAAGTTGCAGGGTCGACTACACTGACCTTTGCCATTACGACTTGGATATCTCCCTGCACGGGGCTTCATACTATGTCGTTTGTTTCTATGAAACTAGACTCAGAGAGAATCTGTACATATTGTACGACCCTAATTATCTCTGGTTATTTATAATGAATTTCCAAGCCGGAGCAGGGATCCAGAAACCTTCTGGCCTGTCCCACAAAATCTGATTATCTCTTAATATACTGCCCATATGATCTTTTCGTTACTTCCTCATGAAACAGACTCATCGAGCTTCGATTACATAATTTATTCATCAATTATTCCACTCCTACTATTTTTTAGTGATTTTTCAATCTCATGACACTGCTGCTGCCAGCATCTGTTACGAAAGTAACTAGGTCCATTTCATGCCTACCCTTGATCCAACTCAATCGAACATTCGTGCATTTTCGCATGGCTTAAAGTTTACATGCCAAAGTTCAAACACAACGTAATAGCTTATACATGCCAAAATGTTCTTCTAAGCCAACTAAGAAGAAAGTACCAAAACTTGCTATCCGATGTGATGACTTCGATGACGGCCTGACCCCGCAAAAATAGATGAGTCCAAGCAACCTATAATGGGTGACAAGGAAACACCGAGTGAGTTTATAACTCAGTAAGTCATAAGCAATGCACTACCATCCATCAATAACATTATCACAAGAGGAAACAAAATGGAACGAGACAATTTACTCCATCCATACCGAACCATACCATAGTTCCTCCAACCTATCGATTCAATTTCATATCAATTCATGCATTCACATTCCATATACTCATCAATAGGACATTGAAGCATTTTCATAAATCAATTTATTTTCGTTACAATCAACGACTAAACGGCCTTTCACCCATCCTACGATAATTTTATGTACGTGACTTCAAGTATATTTGTCACATAGGTTCAAACTTACCGAGCTCAAGACCAAGTATAAGCATAGCACCTATTAGCCATGTACTCAAGACACTTACCCGATCCGCTGTCCGCGATCGACTCAATAGTGTCGCACACATAGTGTCCATAATGATTCACGAATGTATATTGAGTCCGCACACTCAGTGCTATATAATCAACTCGCACACTTAGTGCTACGTAATCAAATCGCACACTTAGTGCTACATAGTCAAACTCGCACACTTAGTGCCGCATGGTCAATTCGCACACTTAGTGCATCATATTCATTTCGCACACTTAGTGCAACATAGTCAAATCGCACACTTAGTGCTGTACAATTTAATCCCGCGCACTTAGCGCTAAATCTCATGGTCATAAATGGTTATACCCGCACGTTTAGTGCCGAGATCAACAACTCAGTACATCTTACCTCTTTTCTTTTCATTCAACAATTTCATCATCACATACGTACATGCATATATATATATGTATATTTATTCATTCCATTCAGCATCAATACATAAACATTATGACCATTTGAAATAATACCAACTACATGCTTAATGACTTACCTCGTGTTGGGTAAGACGGTTCCAACTCGGCTACTCGATAACCTTTCTTTGCCTTTGCTCGATTCACCTCCTTTAACTCCTTGAGCTAAATCAATAATTTAACTAGTTTAACCATCTTGCTAAACATTCATTCTTCAATTGCACATGCATATGTATGTTTGTATATTCGGCAATGACAATGGTAACTTAGCAACCCTTAATTTAACTTATAATTGTTCGTAACACATTTAAAGCATCCACTCCATTCCATCATTTTAAAGCACATACATTACTCAATATTATCCAAATTCACATTCGGCATTTCCACAAACACACATGCCGATTTCATTCACTCATCTCTAATGTTAATTAAGAAATGCCGAATGTCACCAACTAAATGGCATACACACACACCCACATGTATAAAAGTCATCCACACCACCTATAGCTCATTCGGCCTTCACCCTTACTAGTTTTTCCCATTCTTTTGTCGGTTATATATACATAGTCCTAAGGTAGTATCACGAATGGCTTACATATATATGTATATATATATATAGCCGAATATGCAAAGCTTAACTCAACATCACATAAGCTCCTAAGTGATGGCCGAATATGTATATCTATATATATTCATCAACTATACTATTACCTTTAATTTATCTAATCACACAATTTCATCTCATGAATACTTGACCCATTTCTCACAAAAATGAAACAACAACTAAAATGAACATCCCATTTTTACCCCATATGGCCGATTACTTCATTAGTTACCAAGCTAACAATTCAACAATTTCAACCTCATTACAACCTCTACCTATCCAATATAACATGAACACAACCCTCCACCCCTAAATTAGATTCGGCAATCACTTAACCCCTTTAACCTCAACTTTCAAGTTAAAAGCAATTAACCACTCACCATATCCTACATTACTATCCATTTTAATGACATTAACACATCTACTAAGAGTTTCAAGCTTCTTGGCCGAATTTCAACCTCAAAATCCTAAGTCTAATCTATAGGATGAGTAGAATTTGAACTAACCATCTCAAACATGCATAGATTTTCAAGAATCATTCAATACATACCTCATTCTAGCCATCTTCCAAGCCAAAATCCAATAACCAAATCTCCCTTCCTTCTCCTCACTCACGGCAATAGCCAAAGAAAAAAAGATGAACACTCCCTCTTCCCTCCTTATTTTATTCATCTCTTCCTTTTTAATTCCTTTCTTTAATTTATTTTAATTTACTTACCAATATTAAATAATAAACAACATAAACTTGGAGGAATGGAGTCATGCTTGGCCGGCCACTTATCAAGAATTGGGCACTTTGACATGCAAGTCCCCTTTTTCTTCCACATGCACTAATAGGTCCTCATGCATTGACCTATCACATTTTAAAATTTTCTCATATAAGTCCTATTGACTAAATTCACATGCAATCGACTAAATCGAAGCTTGAAATTTTCACACATTCATGATTACATATTCTAGACAATAAACATCACATTCAAACCTTTTGGTGACTCGGTTTAGCGGTCCCGAAACCACTTCCCGACTAGGGTCAATTTTGGGCTGTCACAACTCTCCCTCACTTAAGAAATTTTCGTCCTCGAAAATCTTACCGGTAAATAGGTTTGGATATCGTTCTTTCATCGAGCTCTCGGGTTCCCAGGTTGCTTCCTCGATCCCGTGTTTGAGCCACAACACCTTAACCAACGGAACCCTTTTATTTCGCAACTCTTTCACTTCACGAGCTAGGATACGAATCGGTTCTTCTTCATAGCTCAAGTCAGATTGAATTTCAACTTCTAAGGGATTAATCACATGTGACGGATCGGATCTATAACGTCGAAGCATTGAAACATGAAAGACATCGTGAATCTTTTCAAGTTCATGGGGTAAAATCAATCGATACGCAACTGGACCGACTCGTTCGGATATTTCGTATGGCCCAATGAATCTCGGGCTCAACTTGCCTTTACGGCCAAATCTGAGTACCTTCTTCCAAGGTGACACTTTAAGAAACACTTTATCTCCCACCTGATATTCAATGTCCTTTCGTTTCAAGTCCGCATACGATTTCTGACGATCTGTGGCTGCCTTCAGACTTTAACGGATTACCTTTACTTTCTGTTCGGCATCTTTAATCAAATCAACTCCGAAAATTTTACTTTCACCAAGGTTGGTCCAAAACAATGGCGTACGGCATTTACGACCGTACAAAGCCTCATAAGGTGCCATCTTAATACTTGATTGAAAACTATTGTTGTAAGCGAATTCAATCAAAGGTACATACCGTTCCCATGAACCACTAAACTCAAGGATGCAGCATCTCAGCATATCCTCGAGTATCTGAATTATCCGCTCGGATTGACCATCGGTTTGGGGGTGAAAAGCGGTGCTAAAATGCAGCTTGGTACCCAAAGCTTCTTGCAATTTCTTCCAAAATCGTGAGGTGAATCTCGGATCTCTATCCGACACGATAGAAATAGGTACTCCATGTAATCTCACAATCTGAGAGACATACAGTTCGGCTAGTTTATCCAATGAAAGATCCGTACGCACGGGGATAAAGTGGGCCGACTTAGTCAGCCTATCAACAACAACCCAAATCGCATCCTTCTTACTTGCGGACAATGGCAGTCCGGACACAAAGTCCATTGTGACTCGGTCCCATTTCCACTCGGGTATCATGATCGGCTGAAGTAACCCTGAAGGCACTTGATGTTCTGCTTTCACTTGTTGACATATTAAACATCTCGAAACAAAGTCGGAGATGTCTCGTTTCATACCATGCCACCAATACCGACGTTTCAAGTCGTTGTACATTTTCGTGCTCCCCGGGTGGATTGACATTCGGCTACAATGGGCTTCGTTCAGAATCATCGGAATGAGTTCCGAATTCCTTGGAACACACAAACGACTTCTAAACCTCAGACAACCATCATCATCAATCTGAAACTCCGATTCCTTGTTCGGAACACACTCAGCTCGTTTTGCAACCAATTCATCATCGACTTTCTGAGCTTCACGAATTTGATGAGTCAATAATGGTTTGGCTTTTAATTCAGCTACTAACACATTGTCAGGTAGAACAGACAAGTGTACATTCATCGCTCGCAAAGCAAACAGTGATTTCCGGCTTAAGGCGTCCGCAACCACATTAGCCTTTCCCGGGTGGTAATCAATGACAAGCTCGTAATCTTTCAACAACTCAAGCCAACGTCTTTGTCGCAGATTCAAGTCTCGTTGAGTCATCAAATATTTGAGACTTTTGTGATCCGAAAACACATGACACTTCTCACCAAACAAATAATGTCGCCATATTTTCAATGCAAACACAATGGCGGCTAGTTCGAGATCATGGGTCGGATAATTTCTCTCGTGTGGCTTCAATTGTCTCGACGCATAGGCCACAACTCGACCTTCTTGCATCAATACGCAACCCAACCCAAGTAGGGATGCGTCACTATAAATGGAAAACTCTTTACCCGATTCGGGTTGCACCAAAATTGGAGCTTCAGTCAAATGAGTTTTCAGTTGATCGAAGCTTTTCTGACATTTCTCCGTCCATTCGAACTTAACATCCTTTTGAAGTAGCTTCGTCATTGGTGTGGCTATCATCGAGAAACCTTTGACAAATCGTCGGTAATAACCGGCGAGCCCTAGAAAGCTCCGGACTTCGTAACATTTCTCGGAGGCTTCCAGTTAAGTATGGATGAAATTTTGCTCGGGTCAACTCGAATACCCGATGCGGATACCACATGACCCAAGAAGCTAACCTCTCTTAACCAGAACTCACACTTACTGAACTTAGCATATAACTGCTTATCCCGCAAAATTTGCAACACTAGCCTCAGATGCTCAGCATGTTCGGTCTCATCTCTTGAATAGACCAAGATGTCATCAATAAACACAACTACGAACCGATCCAAATACGGCCTAAAGATCCGATTCATCAAATCCATAAACACCGCAGGGGCATTAGTGAGCCCAAACGGCATCACTAAGAACTCGTAGTGACCGTACCTCATTCTGAAAGCAGTTTTGGGTACGTCCGAATCTCGAATCTGCAACTGATAATAACCCGATCTCAAATCTATCTTTGAAAACACCGATGCTCCCTTTAATTGATCGAACAGATCATCAATACGCGGTAACGGATACTTATTCTTTATCGTCACTTTATTCAGTTGACGATAGTCAATGCACAACCTCATGGTTCCGTCCTTTTTTTTCACGAACAATACACCCCAAGGTGAGAAACTCGGTCGAGCGAAACCTCTATCCGTCAATTCTTGCAACTGAGCTTTCAACTCTTTTAACTCGGTTAGTGCCATACGATACGGAGCGATCGAAATTGGCGTAGTTCCAGGTACAAGCTCAATGCCAAACTCTACCTCCCGAACAGGTGGCAAACCCGGTAACTCTTCAGGAAAACATCCGGGTATTCACAGACCACCGGCACCGATTCGGGTTTCTTTTCTAACTCCTTGTCATCAAGTACATACGCCAGGTATGCTTCGCACCCTTTCCTTACATATTTCTGGGCCAACATTGCTGATATTACAGCTGGCAACCCCCTTAAGTCCGCAGACTCAACTCGGATTATTTCGTTATTTGCGCACCTCAAATCGATAGTCTTGCTTTTGCAATTCACAACCGCATCATGCGCGGTTAACCAATCCAAACCAAGAATAACATCAAACTCTTCGAACGGCAAAAGCATCAAATCGGCCGGAAAATAGGATTCTCGGATTATTAGAGGGCATCTCTTACACACTTTATCAACAAGTACGCATTGACCCAAAGGGTTTGATACTCGAATTACGAGCTCAGTAGACTCAACAGGTAGAGTCTTACTGGTTGCTAAGGTTTCGCATACATATGAATGAGTAGAACCAGGGTCAATCAATGCAATCACATTAGTATCAAAGAGAGTGAAGGTACCAGTGATGACGTCGGGGGAGGATGCCTCCTCTCGTGCTCGAATGGCATATGCTCTAGCAGGAGTACGGTTCTCGGCTCGATCGGCCGTATCAGAGGCCCCCCTCTGACTACCACCCCTGCCTCCTAATATTCTCGGTGGTCTACCTCTAGATGTCACTCCACTAGGTCTTGCACCTTGAATCTTATTCTTCTCATCCAGCTCCGTGCAATCTCTAATGAAGTGGTCCTTCGAACCGCATCTGTAACAGGCCCTGCTAGTAGACTTGCTCCAACATTCACCTAGGTGTCGTCTTCCACATTGGGGACATTCAGGTTTCTCGTGACGATTATTGCCCACACTAGCTACCGAAGCAGCTCGGGAGCCCATCGATGGTCTTGCCCTGATGGAAATTCCCGCAGTCGCCCTCGACTTATTAATGTCCTCCCTGAACTTCTTTACAGCTGAGAATGGAGCTTTACCCGTCGATCTTTTACGATAATCTCTAGCTTCAAATTCAGCCTTCCTCTTCTCCTTTCCAAGTTCTTCCGCCTTGCAGCCTCGTTCGACTAGTGTTACGAATTCTTTTATTTCCAAAATACCCATTAGTAGCTTTAAATCTTCATTCAATCCTTCCTCGAATCTTTTGCACATAGCAACCTCATAAGCTACACACTCCCGGGCATACCTACTGAGTCTTACGAATTCATGTTCGTATTCAGATACAGTCATACGGCCTTGCTTGAGTTCCAAGAACTCCTTACGCTTCTGATCAATGAACCGTTGGCTAATAAATTTCTTCCGAAATTCCGTTTGAAAGAAGTCCCAAGTTACTCGCTCGTTCGGGACTATGGAAATCAAGGTCCTCCACCAATAGTAGGCTGAGTCTCGCAACAAAGATACAGCACATTTTAGACATTCGTTGGGTGTGCATGACAATTCATCGAACACCCGAATGGTGTTATCAAGCCAGAACTCGGCCCTTTCGGCATCATCAGTTACTATGGCCTTGAACTCCTCGGCCCCACGCTTCCTAATCAAGTCTACAGGTGGCTTACTCAGCCTCACAGGATCAGCGACTGATGGCATTACAGGCTCTTGGGGTGGATTATTCAAATTTGGGAATTGTTGGACAGCCGGGTTGGTTCGGGCATATTGCGCGACCCACTCATTCATCATGGTAAAGAAGGCTTGTTTAGCCCCCTCACCTTGATTATTCGCAGATGATTGAGGTTCAACAGGCGGCGTCCCTTGTGCAGGAGCAGCCGCTACGCTCTCAACGTCATCCGCTAGGGTTCTTTCCTCACCGGGGTCCATTTACTAATCAAAACAAAAACATCTCAACCGTCAGAAGTCATCACACATTTAAACATTAACATTCGGCATGTATAGCTAGACTCATACGCGCTATGGTAGTCCTAGAACCGACTAAACCATAGCTCTGATACCAATCAAATGTAACACCCCGAACCCGAAACCGACACCGGAGTCGAAAACGAGGTGTTAACTGACTTTAACCCCTTATAAAATTTATTTTCCAGATACTGCCCAATCTGTGTACTAGTCGTTTTAAAAATCATATCTTGAGTTTCGTAACTCGAAAATCAGTTTCGTAATTTTTCCCAGAAACTAGACTCATGTTCCCATCTATGTATTTTTTCTAGAATTTTTGGTCGGGCCAATTAGTACAGTTTATTAGTCAAAGTCTCCCAAGTTGCAGGGGTCGACTACACTGACCTTTTCCCATTACGACTTGGATATCTCCCTGCACGGGGCTTCAATACTGATGCCGTTTGTTTCTATGAAAACTAGACTCAGAGAGGAATCTGTACATATATGGTACGACCCCTAATTATCTCTGGTTAATTTATAATGAATTTCCAAAGTCGGAGCAGGGAATCCAGAAACCGTTCTGGCCCTGTCCCACAAAAATCTGATTATCTCTTAATATACTGCCCATATGATCTTTTCGTTACTTCCTCATGAAAACAGAGTCATCGAGCTTCGATTACATAATTTATTCATCAATTAATTCCACTCCTACTATTTTTTAGTGATTTTTCAATCTCATGACACTGCTGCTGCCAGCATCTGTTACGAAAGTAACTAGGTCCATTTCATGCCTACCCTTGATCCAACTCAATCGAACATTCGTGCCATTTTCGCATGGCTTAAAGTTTACATGCCAAAATTCAAACACAACGTAATAGCTTATACATGCCAAAATGTTCTTCTAAGCCAACTAAGAAGAAAGTACCAAAACTTGCTATCCGGTGTGATGACTTCGATGACGGCCTGACCCCGCAAAAATAGATGAGTCCAAGCAACCTATAATGGGTGACAAGGAAACACCGAGTGAGTTTATAACTCAGTAAGTCATAAGCAATGCACTACCATCCATCAATAACATTATCACAAGAGGAAACAAAATGGAATGAGACAATTTACTCCATCCATACCGAACCATACCATAGTTCCTCCAACCTATCGATTCAATTTCATATCAATTCATGCATTCACATTCCATATACTCATCAATAGGACATTGAAGCATTTTCATAAATCAATTTATTTTCGTTACAATCAACGACTAAACGGCCTTTCACCCATCCTACGATAAATTTTATGTACGTGACTTCAAGTATATTTGTCACATAGGTTCAAACTTACCGAGCTCAACACCAAGTATAAGCATAGCACCTATTAGCCATGTACTCAAGACACTTACCCGATCCGCTGTCCGCGATCGACTCAATAGTGTCGCACACATAGTGTCCATAATGATTCACGAATGCATATTGAGTCCGCACACTCAGTGCTATATAATCAACTCGCACACTTAGTGCTACGTAATCAAATCGCACACTTAGTGCTACATAGTCAAACTCGCACACTTAGTGCCGCATGGTCAATTCGCACACTTAGTGCATCATATTCATTTCGCACACTTAGTGCAACATAGTCAAATCGCACACTTAGTGCTGTACAATTTAATCCCGCGCACTTAGCGCCAAATCTCATGGTCATAAATGGTTATACCCGCACGTTTAGTGCCGAGATCAACAACTCAGTACATCTTACCTCTTTTCTTTTCATTCAACAATTTCATCATCACATACGTACATGCATATATATATATGTATATTTATTCATTCCATTCAGCATCAATACATAAACATTATGACCATTTGAAATAATACCAACTACATGCTTAATGACTTACCTCGTGTTGGGTAAGACGGTTCCAACTCGGCTACTCGATAACCTTTTCTTTGCCTTTGCTCGATTCACCTCCTTTAACTCCTTGAGCTAAATCAATAATTTAACTAGTTTAACCATCTTGCTAAACATTCATTCTTCAATTGCACATGCATATGTATGTTTGTATATTCGGCAATGACAATGGTAACTTAGCAACCCTTAATTTAACTTATAATTGTTCGTAACACATTTAAAGCATCCACTCCATTCCATCATTTTAAAGCACATACATTACTCAATATTATCCAAATTCACATTCGGCATTTCCACAAACACACATGCCGATTTCATTCACTCATCTCTAATGTTAATTAAGAAATGCCGAATGTCACCAACTAAATGGCATACACACACACCCACATGTATAAAAGTCATCCACACCACCTATAGCTCATTCGGCCTTCACCCTTACTAGTTTTTCCCATTCTTTTGTCGGTTATATATACATAGTCCTAAGGTAGTATCACGAATGGGCTTACATATATATGTATATATATATATATAGCCGAATATGCAAAGCTTAACTCAACATCACATAAGCTCCTAGGTGATGGCCGAATATGTATATCTATATATATTCATCAACTATACTATTACCTTTAATTTATCTAATCACAGAATTTCATCTCATGAATACTTGACCCATTTCTCAAAAAAATGAAACAACAACTAAAATGAACATCCCATTTTTACCCCATATGGCCGATTACTTCATTAGTTACCAAGCTAACAATTCAACAATTTCAACCTCATTACAACCTCTACCTATCCAATATAACATGAACACAATCCTCCACCCCTAAATTAGATTCGGCAATCACTTAACCCCTTTAACCTCAACTTTCAAGTTAAAAGCAATTAACCACTCACCATATCCTACATTACTATCCATTTTAATGACATTAACACATCTACTAAGAGTTTCAAGCTTCTTGGCCGAATTTCAACCTCAAAATCCTAAGTCTAATCTATAGGATGAGTAGAATTTGAACTAACCATCTCAAACATGCATAGATTTTCAAGAATCATTCAATACATACCTCATTCTAGCCATCTTCCAAGCCAAAATCCAATAACCAAATCTCCCTTCCTTCTCCTCACTCACGGCAATAGCCAAAGAAAAAAAAGATGAACACTCCCTCTTCCCTCCTTATTTTATTCATCTCTTCCTTTTTAATTCCTTTCTTTAATTTATTTTAATTTACTTACCAATATTAAATAATAAACAACATAAACTTGGAGGAATGGAGTCATGCTTGGCCGGCCACTTATCAAGAATTAGGCACTTTGACATGCAAGTCCCCTTTTTCTTCCACATGCACTAATAGGTCCTCATGCATTGACCTATCACATTTTAAAATTTTCTCATATAAGTCCTATTGACTAAATTCACATGCAATTGACTAAATCGAAGCTTGAAATTTTCACACATTCATGATTACATATTCTAGACAATAAACATCACATTCAAACCTTTCGGTGACTCGGTTTAGCGGTCCCGAAACCACTTCCCGACTAGGGTCAATTTTGGGCTGTCACATGAATGGACGGAAGAATGTCAACAGAGTTTCGAAGAATTGAAAAAGTTATTAACTGAAGCACCAGTGTTGATACAACCCGAATCAGGTAAAGAATTTGTGGTGTATAGTGATGCTTCTCTAAATGGTTTGGGGTGTGTACTCATGCAAGAAGGAAAAGTGGTGGCTTATGCTTCGAGATAGTTAAAACCTCATGAGAAGAATTATCCTACTCACGATTTAGAATTGGCTGCGGTGGTATTTTCTTTGAAGATTTGGCGACATTATTTGTATGGTGAAAAGTGCCGAGTATATACTGATCATAAAAGTCTTAAATACTTGATGTCACAAAAAGACTTGAATTTGAGATAGTGAAGATGGTTGGAGTTATTGAAAGATTACGAGCTTGTTATCGATTATCATCCAGGAAAAGCGAATGTGGTTGCTGATGCTTTAAGCAGAAAGTTGTTGTTTGCTTTGAGAGTTATAAACACTCAGTTGAAAATTTCAGATGACGGTTCGATTCTAGCATAGTTAAGAGCAAGACCGATGTTTTTACAAGAGATTTCTGAAGCTCAAAAAAAATGATCAAGATTTGCTAGCCAAAAGAAAACAGTGTGAAGCTGATATGGGGTCAGATTTCAAAATCGGTTCTGATGGTTGTTTGATGTTTAAAAATCAGATTTGTGTACTAAAAAATGATGAGTTGATTCAAAAGATTTTGCATGAAGCACATAATGGTTGTTTAGCGGTTCATCCGGGCAGTACGAAGATGTATAATGACTTGAAGAAAATGTACTAGTGGAGTGGAATGAAAAGAGATATTTCCGAGTTTGTATCAAAGTGCTTAGTTTGCCAACAAGTGAAAGCTGAACACCAAGTACCTTCGGGATTACTCCAGCCTATTATGGTTCCTGAATGGAAATGGGATCGGATTACTATGGATTTTACATCAGGGTTGCCGTAACTCCAGGGAAGAAAAATGCCATCTGGGCAATAGTTGACAGACTGACTAAATCGGCTCATTTTATTCCGGTACGTACAAATTATTCTCTTAATAAGTTGGTTGAATTGTATATCCGAGAGATTGTAAGACTTCATGGGATACCTTTGTCAATCATTTCGGATAGAGATCCGAGGTTTACCTTACAGTTTTGGCAAAAGTTGCAAGAAGCATTAGGTACAAAGTTAAATTTCAGCACTGCCTTTCATCCACAAACAGATGGACAATCAGAGAGAGTAATTCAGATTCTTGAAGACATGCTCAGATGTTGTGTATTGGAATTTCAAGGTAGTTGGGAAAAGTATTTATCGTTGGTAGAATTTGCTTATAATAATAGTTATCAGACAAGTTTGAAGATGGCACCTTATAAAGCATTATATGGTCGTAAATGTCGGACGCCATTGTATTGGACTGAACTCAAGAAAAATCAGATTTATGGAGTTGATTTAATAAAAGAAACCGAAGAAAAGGTGAAAGTGATTCGAGATTGTTTGAAAGCTGCTTCAGATAGACAGAAATCTTATGCGGATTTGAAACGAAAGGAAATGGAGTTTCAAGTTGGTGATAAGGTATTTTTGAAAGTGTCTCCATGGAAGAAAGTCCTTAGATTTGGACGAAAGGGCAAGTTAAGGCCGCGTTTTATTGGACCGTATGAAATAATTGAAAAAGTTGGACCGGTAGCATATCGGCTAGCGTTACCACCCGAATTAGAGAAGATTCATGATGTGTTTTACGTATCTATGTTACGTCGGTATCGTTCGGATCCTTCACATATAATTTCACCGACAGAAATTGAACTGCCACCGGATATGACTTATGAAGAAGAACCGATTAAGATTTTAGCTCGAGAAGTCAAACAACTAAGAAATAAAAGTGTTGCACTTGTAAAAGTGTTGTGGCAAAAGCATGGGGTAGAAGAGACTACATGGGAACCTGAAGAAACTATGAGAAACCAATACCCACACCTGTTTACCGGTAAGATTTTCGAGGACGAAAATCCTTAAAAGGGGGGAGAGTTGTAATATCCTGAATTAGGGCTTAATCGGAATAGTGGTTTCGTGACCACAAATCCGAGATAGAAATAATTATTTTACAATGATTTTGATGTTTATGATATGATTGCATGATTGTGTGAAAATTTCATGTTGAAATTCTATGCCTAAAGTGCTTAAATTGAAAGTAGGGACTAAATTGAATAAGTTGCAAAACTTGCATTCTAGAAGTTTTTAGTATGAAATTGTTTTGGAATATTAATGAGGAGGTCTTAAATAGCAATTTGACCAATTTTAAGTTCATGGACAAAATTAGGACATGGAAGGAATTTTTGGAAAGTTTAGTAGTAAGGGTATTTTGGTCATTTAGTTATTAAAATGAATTAAAAACAAAATTAAAAGCCAATTTTTGTCCATCTTCTTCATTAGCCCGAAATTTCAAGGGTTCTCCATAGCTAGGGTTTGTTTCAAGCTTCCAAGCTCCATAGTAAGTGATTCCAAGCCCCGTTTTTAATGTTCTTTACGTTTTTGGAATCCCGGAAGCTCGATTAAGCTTATGCTAGCAATAATTCAACCTAGGGTTTATATTTGGAAAAATACCCATAGGTGAAATTTGTGTATTTTGATGTTTTATGATAGAATATGGGGTTTTAAATTATGTTAGACAACTTGTGCTACTCGGTTTTTAGTGAAAACAAGTAAAAGGGCTTAATGGGCAAAAATACCTAATAGTCACAAGTATATGTTAGAGAGAGAATTTGATGTTACCATAGAAGGGAAAAGTGATCAGCATGTTATAAAACATAAGAATAAGGAATAAAGTTTAATTCCCGAGCCTAGGGGCAAAAGTGTAATTATGAAAAAGTTTAGGGGCAAAAGTGTAATTTTTTTAAAGTTCGTATTAAATGCTGTTTTGATAAATGTATGTATTAAATAAGATTAATTTGGTATTATAGATCAAGAAAAACGAGATTCAAGTCGTGATCAAGGAAAAGAAAAGATTGTGGACTAAATTGCAAAATCTTTATATTTTGGTACCAAGGTAAGTTCATGTGTAAATAATGTAGCATAAATGTTATTTTTAAGTTATTAATGTTAATTATATGATATGCTGATTTTTAATCGTGAAATATTATGCTTTGTGGTTAATGTTGAGTAATATGCAAATTATGTTTACTACTTGATAAATATGAATTGCTACCGAGTATCGGTTCTGATATTCCATGGAAGACGGCAAATGTGAGATCGAGGGAAAAAGCCCGTTTCAACCTTAGGAATAGATTAGGATACAAGTGACATGTCACTAGGATGGTTGAGCATCTGAACTCGTTGAGTTGAGTCCGAGTTCACTTATGGATGCAAATGTCCGAACTCGTTGAGTTGAGTCCGAGTTCGTGAGATGTAACTAGGCATCCAAACTCGTTGAGTTGAGTCCGAGTTCATTTATGGATGCGAACGCCCGAGCTCGTTGAGTTGAGTCCGAGTTCACTTAGGGGCGGGTTACATGATTTCTTGATTACATATGTGGCACTTATGTGCAAATTATCCATGTATCCGAGTTATATTCCGATGTGTTCAACGGGTGAAATTTCTAGTTTAATGGAAGAGCACTTAAGATATAAGTGACGTTTTGGGTAAGTGTTGTGAAATGGACACTTTGGACAGGTATGTTCTTAACCCTCGGGTTGAAAATAGATACAACAACGATAAGGTGGTAAGATGATGAATGATGTTTAAAGATGTGATATATGTTTTGGTGGTACTATGCTAAAGTTGTTTGGTATATTTGTATTGTTATGTTACTTGTTATTTACATATGAACTTACTAAGCATTTATGCTTACTCCTTCCTTTTCATTCACTGTAGTTTTGAACAAGCCGGCTCAGGAATCGGGACAAGTCGAAAGTTCGATCACACTATCCAAAGGACTTTTATCTTGGTAAATGGCTTGTACAACTACTTAAGTATGGCATGTATAGCAATATACCTATTTTGTGTAAATAATTTTATGATATGGCCATGTTTGGTTGAGAAAATGTTTGATATTGATAAGTCATGGTGATGGCTAATTTAGATCATGTTTAATATCATGGAAGTTTAACAGGTTATCTAGTTCATAAAAATTCATGGAAAGATGAAACTTGCCTTAAAATAGGATATTGCTGCAGCAATGACATGAATTTGAAAAATCACTAAAAATAGTATAAATAGAACTAAATGATGAGTAAGTTATGAAATTGAAGCTTAATGAGTCTATTTTCATATGGATTGAACAAAACAGGAATATAAATTATATTTTATGAGATATTTAAACTTTTGTGAAAAAAGGCCAGAGTGATTTCTGGATCCCCTGTTCTGACTTTAAAAATTCATAATAAATTTTACTAAAATAATTAGAAGTTTTTATTTATATGTAAAAATTCCTTATTGAGTCTAGTTTTAATAGAAACAAACCTCACAGTCATTGAAATTTTTATAGAGATATATCTGATTCGTAATACACAGAGGTCAGAGCAGTCAAACCCTGAAATAGGGGATACTTTAATTAATAAACTGTACTAATTGGTCCAATAAAAAATTATAGAAAAAAATTAGTAAATAGATAAATGAGTCTAGATTCAGGGAAAATTTACGGATCTTGATTTCAAGTTTTGTAACTCGAGATATGATTTTTCTTGTAACTGTGACGCGAGTAGCTAGAAAGCTGTGAATGTAGAAACAAATTATTTGAAGTTCTTAAATTGATAAATTATGTTCGGTAACCCCTCAAGCTCGACTCCGGTGATGGTCTCGGGCGTGGGGACGTTACAATTATTCAGTGACATCTCTTCAATGAACACACAAGCCTCTTCAGGTGTTTTATTATTTAAGGTTCCACTGGCCACTGCATTGACCATCTGTCTCATTGAGGGATTCAAACCATTGTAGAAAGTTTGAACCTGTAGCCATAAAGGTAATCCATGGTGAGGGCACCTTCTCAATAAATCCTTGTATCTCTTCCATGCATCATATAGTATTTCTAAATCCATTTGCACAAAAGAAGAGATATCATTCCTTAATTTAGCCATTTTAGCCGGCGAAAAATATTTGAGTAAAAATTTTTTGGTCATTTGCTCCCAAGTAGTGATTGATCCTCATGGTAAAGAGTTCAACCACTGTTTAGCCTTATTCCTTAATGAAAAGGGAAACAACAGAAGGCGAATCGCATCATCAAAAATGTCATTAATCTTAAAGGTGTCACAGAATTTCATAAATTTGCTAAATGAGTGTTTGGATCCTCGTCTTGCAAACCATCAAACTGAACAAACTATTGTATCATTTGAATAGTGTTAGGTTTCAGTTCAAAATTATTTGCAGCAACAGTAGGTCTAACTATACTCGATTCAGTTCCTGTTAAAGTAGGTTTATCATAATCATACATAGTACGAGGAGTGGGATCTTGATTTACTGGATTTGCAGCAACCATAGGAGGTAGCAGATTATTCTGATTATCAGTTATCTCCTTGGTCGTAGTATGGATATTGTCCTCTCACTCTTCCTCTATGTATTGTACTTCACCTTATTTCTCTTCGGTTTCTGCGAGCTATGCTCTCGATCTCACTGTCAAAATGCAAAGGTCCTAATGGGTTCCTTCTAGTCATATACTAAAGACACCTTCCAGAAGCAATTAAAAAGAAAAATTTAGAAAAGAAAATTTAAACTAAAAATAAAAAGTAAATTGCAATAAAAGTAAAAATGGCTTAAGTAATAAAAATCAAGTGTTCCTAATATCGTAGTCCCCGGCAACGACGCTAAAAACTTGATGGTTGCTAAACTAACTAAAAATTCGACTAAGCCAAGCGCACCTATCGAACAGTAGAATGGTTATGGTGAGACCAGAAATATCGTATCCACAAGGACTAAAAGTACTAGTAATTGTTAACTTTTTATTATCTAGCCTAACAATTAAGAGAATGTTTTAAACTAAGACTAATTATCTAATTAACTAAAATTACGACAGAGATAAAAAATTGGAAAATACTTTTTAGAAAACCGATGGAGGAGACAATACCTAAGGAAGAATCCACCTAGACTTTACTTATCACTTCTGAATTAGACAATTTATTCACTTGACTTATTCCATAGAAATCCATGAGTTATGTCAATATCTCTCCCGAGACTAAGAATAATTGACTCTAGGTTAATTAATCGAAATCTCTTTCTAATTAAAACCCCTATTGTCACATTAACTCGATCTATGGATTCCCTTATTAGATTTAAGTCTAATCCAGCAGATTTATGTTGTCCTATCTCTAGGATTGCATGCAACTCTATTTAATTATGAACGATCTAATCTTAAATAGGGGCTTTTGCTCCAGTGAATAAGCACATCAAAACCTGAATTAATATCTTAAAACATTAAAACAAGGATTAAATCTCACAATCAAGAATAAGAAGTATTTATCATATAATTCAAATAGTAATAAGATTTGTCTTAGGTTTCATCTCCCTTAGGTATTTAGGGAGTTAAGTTCATAACGATAGAGGAAAACATCTTGAAATTGGGAAAATATCAAAACATAAAGAAACCCAAAGAACTTCTAAGGAAATTGAATGGAGATAT
The DNA here is from genome assembly GCF_007990345.1 of Gossypium hirsutum. Classification (NCBI taxonomy): domain Eukaryota; kingdom Viridiplantae; phylum Streptophyta; class Magnoliopsida; order Malvales; family Malvaceae; genus Gossypium; species Gossypium hirsutum. The sequence goes on from NC_053432.1 coordinate 19,337,471, forward strand.
TCAGTCTTGAATGAGATCCTACTTCTGAGCAAATTTCAATGGCTATCCTTGAGTATTTTCAGATTTCGACTCTGCGTCCTACCTTTGATCCTCTTCTAGGGTGTTTATATAGACTTTGGAATGCCTAAAATAGCCCAAAATTAGCCTTTTCCGAATAGAATTAGACTTTGGCTCGACAGGGACACGACCGTGCGCCACGCCCGTGTGAAGGTGCTCAGGCCGTCTGTAATTTTGACTTGGTTTAATGTTGACATAGCCATGGCACATGGGGGAGTGGCCTGCCCGTGTGTCACACATGGGTGTGTGGATTACCCGTGTGGAAGTGCCTAGGCCATGTGAAACACTAAATTAGGCCCAATTTGTCCTTTCTTGGTTCATTTCTCACTCTTTTTGCTATCCTAAGCTCTCCTGAGTTAAAACATGAAATTAATAGATTAGAAGTATCAAATTCATTAAATCTTATGAGAATCCTTCCAAAAATATATCGAGCATAGGGTAAAAACATGTATATATTATGGTTTATCATAGCGTGTAATGCACCAAAAATCCCAAAATCCTGAACCTTCGTTCTTTTGATTTTGATAAAAATTGTGTTTAATATTCTTATCCAATCAATAATTTTAGTAGGTCTTAGTTAAGGCTTGATTTCGAACCTAGGAATAAATGAAATTATATTTTAGATATTAAAAGAATCAGGGCTGGCAAGTAGTTGGGCTTTTAAATAAAGTTAGGGGAAAATCGTATCAAAAAGCCTTGTAGAAGAGTGGCTAAGTGACGCCACTTAGAGTGTAGAGGGGTGGCGTTAATAGCTAGCAAGGAGGTCCAAGGTTCGAATCCTAGCTTAGTGTTTTTAAGAGTTTAATTTTGGCCTTTTAGAAGGATGGAAGTGGCATGAAAGTAGACTCTAACGGTAGTGTTGAGGAGAGAAAATTAAGGAAAGGATCAAGGGGTTATCAGGGAGAAAAACGAGGAGATGAGAAGGGAGAAGTGATGGAGCCGAATAGGGAATTGGGCATGGGAAAAATTTGGCTATAAGGCTTATAAATAGGTGTCGAATGCTAGGGTATGAAGCTCATGTCGAATTTTCTTCACCCTATTACCAGAAAGTCTTTTCTCTAAAAGCCGAAAACCCTCTGCTTTGTTTTCTTTTTCTTCTTCCTTGTGCCAAATTTTATTCTTCCTCTACCTCATTGCTGACTTTTCTTTCTTTTTCCTTGGAGCTGAATAACTCCCTTTTACCATAAAAATCACACGGGCAGAAACTTTCTTGGCCGAATACTCTTAGTGCTGCCAGTACCCTTTCTAATTGGTCAAGCCTAGTGTAAGTGCTTTGTTCTCATAATTGGGTTTTCCTAAGTATTGAGTATACAGTCCCTCACTTCTTCTAATTAGTTTTGGGTAGGAATAGGTAACGAATCTCAGTCCTTGGATCTATGCGGATTTGCTCCTCATGTGAGAGGCTTTGGTAAGTGCTCTTGATCTTGGTTGGCCGAATGTTCATAGTTAAGGTAAGGGGACTTGTGTTGCATAGGAGTCATCTATTATTCTGGGTTAATAGTTAAGATTAATACAGATCTAAGGAGTACATGATCAAGGAGAAGCTATTTGGGATTTGTGTTCAAGGTAAGGTTAAGGTGAGATTCCGGCTTTTGGTAAAGTATTCGATAAGTATGTGAGATTAATCTTTTTGTGATATCAATTGTAGGTTTGGGCTAAGGAGATCACACCACGCTTGCTTACCAGGTGTGTACATACACTGCACACACACAATGAATCGGCATTAGCTAAAATGCCGAAAAGTCGAAAAGCTGAAATGTCGAGCAGCTGAAAGTTGGGCTACGGTAGTTACACGAGTGCACGAACACTCATGGAGAGGAAACCAATAGGTTGCTTGAGGCCCACAAGCGATTCCGTGGACTTGGGTTGAGAGTTGGCCAAATGGGCCGGAATGGGCTAAATGGGCCTGATGGGCTGTTGGGCCCATAATATGCAAAGATTTATAAGTGATGCTATGTGTTAGAAAATTTGTATGTGAGCATGAGTATAATATGATTTGGGCCTAATGGGCCATATGAAGGTGAATTGGGCCTAGTGGGTCATAAGAATATGAACTGGGCTAGATGGGCCATTTGAATAAGATTGGGCCTAGTAGGCTATATGCATGTATGTAGGGATATTGGGCCTAGTATATGATGACTACATAAAACTTAATTAATTAATTGAGATCATGGATAAGTCATAGGGTTAAGGTGTGGTAACGGGTATATGCATGTCTAGGATTAGATCTAGGGAGAGCTTGGTACTTAAGCAGTCTTAACGACCCACCTCCTCTTCTCTGGAATCCTACCTGGTGCATAGTATTCATTCGCCTTAGCTCGCGGGGCTTGTTCATGGGCCATGGTAAGTGAAAACCGTAATTAAGGGAAAATTATCGAAATGCCCCTAAGGGAAAAAATGACCAAAATACCCCTAGGTGTTGAATGTAAGTTTTGTGGATGTGACATGCATACATATGATGTTCTGCTTAGGTTACATATGGGGTGGGAATTATGGTATGGAGGCAGTATATGAGGATCGCATGGCTGCCTGACAATCGTGGATCCACCGACGGCTTTTAAAGCCCAATATGTAAATGAAGGTAGTTCCACATCCGGGCTACCATTGGTGTATGGGCTGGGTGGGTCAATATTTAATCCCAACATGGTGTATGGGGGACGGGGCTGGTGTGTAGCGGATGGATAATTTGAATGGGATTGCATTGCATGTTTGATGTATGATGATTTTTGAATGCTTGTTTTTCGTCGAGGGTTGTACACACTGAGTTTGTGAAAACTCACCCCCTTTTTTATATTATTTTCAGGTTATGCTTAGTAGACAGTTCGATGTTTGGAGGGACTCTGGGTGGCCAGCTAGCAAGACAAACTTGGACTTTATTTTAAAGCTTATAAGTTTTATTTTATTAAGTATGTTTCAGACCAGATTGTAATAAAATTTTCATTAAGCTATTATTACTTGAAGTATTATTATTTCCATTGTAATTACGAGAAGTTGAACATGGGTTTCCTAAATTATAGTATGTTTTCTACGTTTCCGCAACTTAATTTCTAAATGATAAGTTTTCTTAAATCAAACGCTTAAAACAAGGCTTTCACAACTGAAAGGTGTGTTTATTAAGGTTTCTTTTGTTTAAGAAGGGTTTTCAATGAAAACACGATTTTCACTAAAACAGTTCAATGTAAAACGTCAGATTCGGCCATAACGTCTGGGCTAGGTTTAGGGTGTTACATTTAGTGGTATCAGAGCCCAAGTTGCAAAACTCGGGCTGTGACTTGGGCCTTATTACTTGGTTTCTTTTTGTGTTTTAAAAATAATTTACAATGTTTTGGAAAAGATGAAGTCTTGCTGAGCGACACGCTGAGTCTCCGACGTCGAACCAAGTAAGTATTCTTATTCTAAAGTTTATTTAAATTCTTATACAATAGATAGTTAGAGGGCTACTTTAGATGATTTTATTAGAAGGGAACCAAAGCCCGCAGGAACTTGAAACTGTAGAGGAATTCCAAAAATAATCTTCTCTTTAATTACTTTCATAAAACATTGGGTTAATTATTAAACTAACTAAAACTTCATAAAATTTTTAATCTAGATAATACGCGAATCGACGATGAGTGCTAGAAAAGATGCAAGGGGCCGTGGCCAAGGCCGCGAAAGTTTTAGGGCTGAATCATCGGCATCAGGCCATGTGCCTAATATTGGAGTAGAAGAGGCTCCAGCATCACCTGTGGCTAGGGATGGACCGTATGATTGGGTCGCGAGAGAAGATGCATTGTCGTAGGCAATGCTGAGCATTTTGGAAAGGGTCGTTGGGCCCAATAATGGCAGCAAAAATCGAGGGTCCATTCCGAAGTGACTTCGATCAAACGGGGCTGAGATCTTTAAGGGCGTGGCTAGAGTGGCTCCTAATGTGGCGAAATATTGGCTGAAGGCCACTAAAAGATAATGGAGGACTTGGACTACTCACCTGAGCAAAAGTTGAAAGGAGCAGTGTCACTGCTTAGGGAAAAAGCCTACCACTGGTGGTTGACGGTGAAAGAGGGCACCCAATCGGAGCGGGTCACTTGGGAGTTCTTCAAAGCTGCATTCCAAGGCAAGTATGTGGGTACAAGCTATGTGGATGCTAGAAGGAAGGAGTTCCTATACCTGACCCAAGGAAACAAATAGGTGGCGGAGTATGAGGCGGAGTTTCTATGCCTTAGTAGGTATGCAAGAGTAATGGTTGCAACGGAATATGAGCATTGCATGAGGTTTTAGGATGGACTTAGAGATAGCCTTAGGGTATTGATAACTCCACAAAGGGAGCTAGTTTTCTCGGAATTGGTGGAAAAGGCAAAGATAGCAGAGGAGGTTAAGCGCACTGAGTGCTTAAATCGGGAAAAAGAAAGGGGTATGAATAAAAGGGAGGCTGAGACTTCTGGTGTTGGATAGAGGCCTAGGGCTAAGGCCAGAGTTAATGGGCCAGTTAGAGCAGGGCCCCCTGTTGCTAATCTGGGGGTACCACCTTGTGCTGACTGTGGGAGAAGCCATAGAGGCGAGTGTTGGAAGAGGACGGGAGCCTATTTTGCTTGTGGGTCTATGGAACATAGGATCAGGGATTGCCCCCAAACATTAGGTTGAGAGCCGGTAGTGGGCCAGGGTGGTGCTCAGCCGCCACGGGGTGGACAGCTGCCACCAAGGGGTCGTAGATAGGCCAGGGGCGGTAACGATAATGGACGTAGACGCGGAGCACCAAGTGGAATTGCGAGCCATGCTGAGGCGTGACAGCCAATTTTGGTTTATGCTGCTTGTCACCGAGAAGACGGGGATGCCCCGGATGTGATAACGGGTATGTTCTTTATATATGAGTTACCTTACACAACTTTTATTGATATTGGATCAACACGTTCATATGTTGCATGCAATAGGGCTAAGTCTTTGGGTGATTTGTTTGAAATTACTACAAATGAGATGACTGTGATAAGTCTGTTAGGGCAGTCTATAGGTCTGAATAAGTTGTTTAGGGAGGTACCCTTTGTAACACCCCGAACCCGGAACCGACATCGGGGTCGAACACGAGGTGTTAACTGGCTTTAACCTCTTACAAAATTTATTTTCCAGACACTGCCCAATCTGTGTACTAGTCGTTTTAAAAATCATATATTGAGTTTTGTAACTCGAAAATCAGTTTCGTAATTTTTCCCAGAAACTAGACTCATGTGCCCATCTATTTATTTTTTTCTAGAATTTTTGGTTGGGCCAATTAGTACAGTTTATTAGTCAAAGTCCCCCAAGTTGCAGGGGTCGACTACACTGACCTTTGCCCATTACGACTTGGATATCTCTCTGCACGGGGCTTCAATACTGTTGCCGTTTGTTTCTATGAAAACTAGACTCAGAGAGGAATCTGTACATATATCGTACAACCCCTAACTATCTCTGGTTAATTTATAATGAATTTCCAAAGTCGGAGCAGGGAATCCAGAAACCGTTCTGGCCCTGTCCCACTAAAATCTTATTATCTCTTAATATACTGCCCATATGATCTTTTCGTTACTTCCTCATGAAAGCAGACTCATCGAGCTTTGATTACATAATTTATTCATCAATTAATTCCACTCCTACTATTTTTAGTGATTTTTCAATCTCATGACACTGCTGCTGCCAGCATCTGTTACGAAAGTAACTAGGTCCATTTCATGCCTACCCTTGATCCAATTCAATCGAACATTCGTGCCATTTTCGCATGGCTTAAAGTTTACATGCCATAATTCAAACACAACGTACTAGCTTATACATGCCAAAATGATCTTCTAAACACACTAAGAAGAAAGTACCAAAACTTGCTATCCGGTGTGATGACTTCAACGACGGCCCGACCCCGCAAAAATAGATGAGTCCAAGCAACCTATAGTGGGTGACAAGGAAACATCGAGTGAGTTTATAACTCAGTAAGTCATAAGCAATGCACTACCATCTATCAACAACATTATCACAAGAGGAAACAAAATAGAACGAGACAATTTACTCCATCCATACCGAACCATACCATAGTTCCTCCAACTTATCAATTCAATTTCATATCAATTCATGCATTCACATTCTATATACTCATCAATAGGACATTGAAGCAATTTCATAAATCGATTTATTTTTGTTACAACCAAACGACTATACGGCCTTTCACCCATCCTACGATAAATTTTATGTACGTGACTTCAAGTATATTTGTCACATAGGTTCGAACTTACCGAGCTCAACACCAAGTATAAGCATAGCACATAATAGCCATGTACTCAAAACACTTACCCGATCCGCTGACCGCGATCGACTCAATAGTGTCGCACACATAGTGTCCGTAATGATTCACGAATATTTATTGAGCCCGCACACTCAGTGCTATATAATCAACTCGCACACTTAGTGCTACGTAATCAAATCGCACACTTAGTGCCACATAGTCCATCTCGCACACTTAGTGCCGCATGGTCAATTCGCACACTTAGTGCATCATATCCATTTCGCACACTTAGTGCAACATAGTCGAATCGCACACTTAGTGCTGTACAATTTAATCCCGCGCACTTAGCGCCCATCTCATGGTCATAAATGGTTATCCCGCACGTTTAGTGCCGAGATCAACAACTCAGTACATCTTACCTCTTTTCATTCATTCAACAATTTCATCATCACATACGTACATGCATATATATATGTATATTTATTCATTCCAATCAGCACCAATACATACACATTATGACCATTTGAAATACTACCCACTACATGCTTAATGACTTACCTCGTGTTGGGTAAGACGGTTCCAACTCGGCTACTCGATAACCTTTTCTTTGCCTTTGCTCGATTCACCTCCTTTAGCTCCTTGAGCTATATCAATAATTTAACTAGTTTAACCACCTTGCTAAATATTTACAATCCAATCTCACATGTATATGTATGTTAGTATATTCGGCTAATAATCTCATGCAACTACCAAAGCCGAATCAACTAAATATACTTATGTATATACACATATATCATCATCGAAATCACCTAAGCTTAGACATCGATTTTTAATTTCAAGTAAGTTGCCGAATGTAACCTTACTAAATTCTCATGGATTCAATATACCATTACCATGAAATCAACAACCAAATTCATAGACAATTTAGGAAAATCACATTACAAATCTCATATTAAAGCAAAGACCATGGCCGAAATGCACATATGACCTCATAACAAAAATATTGAACCTTTGGTTGCCCAATTAGCTTAACATCCATCAAATTTTAAATCAAGAAACTCACCTCATCTATAATCAACCCTCAATGCCCTAAAGCATCAAAAACAACATCAAAGAAATACAACCATCCATGGCCGAATGTCCTAGCCGAATTGTTTTAACCATGAGTAACATAACAAGCATAGATCGTGTTTATGGATATACCGTGGCCGATCCAAGCTAATCACCTCCAAAATCATCAACCATTTTCGTTGCATATAACATATATAAATATGAATAAGTTTCATATAATCTCTTAACACATTAATTTCTTTCATCAACAACCTTTCCTTGAACACTTTCTCATGACCGATTGCTCATGTTATCAACAAGGTTCAAGGTTTGAACATGGGCTATTTAAAACATGCATGCATCTCTAAGACAACATTAAACATACCTTGGTCTAAAGGACCACCTTGGCCGAATCTTGTTTCCCCTTCTTCCTCTAGTTAGAACAATTGCAAAAGAAAGAAAATATGAACACTCCTTCTTCCCTCCTTATTAAGCATTCAACCTCCCTCATTTTTCATGCCACAACCTCAAACACTCTCCCTAGGCAAGCAATGGCCGAATCCCTCCCAAGTTCCTTTCTCCCCTTCTTTTTTCTTGGTTTTTCGGCTAGGTGATGGCAAGTATGACACCTTTTTTTTTTTTGTTCCCTTTTCTATTATTAATCCCATCATTTGTTCACCAAAGAAACATTTTAAATTAGAATGAGTGGAGCATTATCACTCCTTGGCCGGCCACCATAAATTTTATGGACAAATTGACATGCAAAACCATGCTTCCTCAACCTATTATTAATTGATCCTTATAATTCATCTATCATCTTTCCTAACTTCGTCAACTAGGTCCTTTTTGAATGAATTCACAATCCTAATGCTAATATTAAGCATTTAATTTCTCATGCATTCACTGTCACGCAAGAATTTATGCAATTAAAACACGAAAATAAATTTTTGGCTCGGTAATGTGGTCTCGAAACCACATTCCGACCAGGGTCTAATTTGGGTTGTTACACCCTTAGTAGTCCAAGGGGTTACCTTTTTAGTGGACTTGATGGAGTCGCCGTTTAGCGAGTTTGACTTAATCTTAGGTATGGATTCTGGTGAAGCACTGAGCCACCTTGGATTGTGCTACAAAGCGAATGGTGTTAAGAACGACAGAGGATAAGGAAGTAGTGGTGATTGGTGAATGTTGAAATTATCTGTCGAATGTGATTTCGGCATTAAGGGCTGAGAAGTTAGTACGAAAGGGATGCGAAACCTTTTTGGCCTATATTAGTAATACAGAGGCTAGGAGCCCTACTGTTAAGGAGTTGAGAACAGTTAGGGAATTTTCGAATGTCTTTCCTGAGGAGCTTCCTAGGTTGCCACCCAGTAGGGAGGTAGAATTTGGAATCGAGTTATTTCCTGGGACGGCTCCAGTGTCTATCACTCCTTACCGGATGGCACCAAAGGAGTTAGTGGAACTTAAGGTACAGATTCAGGAATTGTTGGATTGAGGATTCATTCGACCAAGTGTGTCTCCATGGAAAGCACCGGTGTTATTCATGAAGAAGAAGGATGGAACTTTGCAAATGTGCATCGACTATCGACAGTTAAACAAGTTAACTGTTAAAAACAAGTATCCTCTACCGAGAATCGATGATCTTTTTGATTAGTTTAGGGGAGCTTCGATTTTCTCGAAAATTGATTTGCATTCGAGATATCACCAATTGAGGGTGAAGGAGGCAGATGTCCATAAGACGGCTTTCAGAACTTATTATGGACACTACAAGTTTTTGGTGATGCCATTTGGGCTGACGAACACACCTGTCTCTTTCATGGATCTCATTAATTGGGTTTTCCAACCCTACTTAGATCAGTTCGTGGTAGTCTTTATAGATGACATTTTGGTGTACTCAAAAGACGAGGATGAGCATGATGCACACTTATGGATTGTGTTGTAGACTTTGAGGGAGAAGGAGTTGTATGTTAAATTCAGTAAGTGTAAATTTTGGCTAAGGGAGGTTACTTTCCTCAGACATGTGGTGTCAGCTAAGGGGATTAAGGTGGATCCTTAGAAAATAGAAGCGGTGTTAGACTGGAAAACACCCAAGTCAGTATCGAAAATCCAAAGTTTTCTGGGCTTGGCAGGATACTATAGGCAATTTGTCGAGGGCTTTTCAGTCATTACTGCACCCCAAACTAAGTTGTTGAGGAAAGGGGTACCGTTTGTTTGGACGGACAAGCAACAAGAGAGTTTTGGAAAACTCAAGAAAGTATTAACGGAGGCCCCTGTGTTGATTCAGCCAGTGCCTGGAAAGGAGTTTATGGTTTATAGTGATGCATCGTATGTGGGCTTAGGATATGTATTGATGCAAGAAGGAAAGGTGGTTGTGTATGCGTCACGGCAACTGAAGACTCACGAGGTGAATTACCCAACCCACGATTTGGAGCTAGCTGCGGTGGTGTTCGCGCTTAAGATATGGAGGCATTACTTATACGGGGAGAATTACGTAATTTATTCGGACCACAAGATTTTGAAGTACCTCCTTACCCAAAAGGAGCTAAACCTTAGGCAACGTAGGTGGGTGGAATTATTGAAGGATTATGATTGCATGATAGAATACCACCCTGGCAAAGTGAATGTGGTAGCCAACGTGTTGAGTCGTAGGGTTAAGTCAGATTTGAGAGTTATGCCCGCTCGTTTAAGCTTGTTGGACGATGGTAACTTGTTAGCGGAGCTTCAAGTAAAATCAGTGTAGGTTGACCAGATAAGGAGTAACCAGTTAATGAATGAGACCTTAGGTGCTCATTTTAGACAAGTAGAGAGTGAGGAGACATTAGACTTTGGGATAAATAGTTAAGGGGTATTTTGCTTTCATGGGAGAATGTGTATACCAAAGGACGATGATCTAAGGCAGTCTATTCTGCGGGAAGCACATAGTAGTCTCTATGCTATGCATCCTGGCAGAAACAAGATGTATCAAAATTTGCGTGAGCTTTATTGTGGCCTGGACTTAAGCACGAGGTTGTGGAGTGTGTAAGTAAGTGTTTGGTCTATCAAAAGGTGAAAGCAGAACATCAGTTGCCTTCGGGATTGCTTCAGCCAGTGAAGATTCCACTCTATAAGTGGGAAAGGCTAATAACTATGGACTTTGTTAGTGGGCTACCCTTAACGCCTACTAAGAAGACTCGATATGGGTTATAGTGGATCGGTTAACCAAGTCTGCACATTTTATACCGATTTGCACTGATTACTTGTTACAAAAGCTGGTGAGGTTGTATGTGGCGAAGATTGTCAGATTACATGGAGTGCCAGTCTCCATAATATCAGACAGGGACCCATGTTTCACTTCGCGATTTTGAAGAAGCTCCATGAGGCGTTAGGTACTAGGTTGAACTTCAGTATGGCTTTCCACCCTCAAACTGATGGATAGTCGAAAAGGGTGATTCAAGTATTGGAAGATATGTTGAGGGGATGTGTGATTGAGTTTTGAGGTAGTTGGGAGGACTATTTACCATTAGCCAAATTCGTGTACAATAATAGCTACTAATCAAGCATTGGGATGGCTCCATATGAAGCACTGTATGGGCGAAGGTGTCGAACTCCAACTTATTGGATGGAGTTGGGCGAACGAAGAGTTTTGGGCCCTGAGTTAGTAGCAGATACTAAAGATAAGGTGAAATTGATTCGAGATCGTTTAAAGGAGGCCTCGAATAGGCAAAAGTCGTATGCTGAAATTAAATGACGAGAGATAGAGTATTCAATGGGAGACTTAGTTTTTCTTAAGGTCTCTCTGTGGAAGAAGGTATTAAGGTTTGGATGGAAGGGAAAGATAAGCCCAAGGTTCATCGGGCCATATCGGGTGGTAAGGCAGATTGGGCCAGTCGCTTATCAGCTGGAGTTACCTCCTAAACTAAGCCAGATCCACGACATGTTTCATGTTTCATGTTTCTATGCTAAGGCGGTATCGCTCGGATCCTTCACATGTCATGGCAGTTGAATAAATTGAGGTTAGGCCAGACCTAAATTTCGAGGAAGAGCCTATACAAATAATTGGTCGAGATGTCAAAGTATTGAGAAGGAAGTCCATTCCATTGGTCAAAGTACTTTGGCGGAATCACAAGGCTGAGGAGGCTACTTGGGAACCTGATGAAGCAATGCGACGTCAATATCCTCAACTGTTTGAATCAGGTATTAATTTCGAGGATGAAATTTCTTTTAAAGGGTAGAGTTGTAACGCCTCAAAAATCCTGAAACCCAAAAATCCTGAAATCCTGAACTTTCTTTGTTTCGATTTTGATAAAAATTGTGTTTAATATTCTTATCCAAGTGATAATTTTAGTAGGTTTGAGTTCGAACCTAGGAACAAATGAAATTATAGTTTAGAATTACAAGAATCAGGGCTGGCAAGTAGTTGGGCTTTTAAATAAAGTTAGGGGAAAATAGTATCAAAAAGCCTTGTAGAAGAGTGGCTAAGTAACGCCACTTAGAGTGTAGGGGGTGGCGTTAATAGCTAGCAAGGAGGTCTAAGGTTCGAATACTAGCTTAGTGTTTTTAGAAGTTTAATTTTGGCCTTCTAGAAGGATGGAAGTGGCATAAAAGTGGACTCCAAGGGAAGTGTTCAGGAGTGAAAATTAAGGAAAGGATCAAGGGGTTATTAGGGAGAAAAATGAGAAGATAAGAAGGGAGAAGTGATGGAGCCAAATGGGGAATTGGGCATGGGAAAAATTTGTCTATAAGCCTTATAAATAGGTGTCGAATGCTAGGGTATGAAGCTAATGCCAAATTTCCTTCACCCTGTTACTAGAAACTCTTTTCTCTAAAAGCTAAAAACCCTCTGCTTTCTTTTCTTTTTCTTCTCCCTTATGCCGAATTCTATTCTTCCTCTACCTCATTACTGACTTTTCTTTCTTTTTCCTTGGAGCCAAATAACTCTCTTTTACCATACAAATCGCACGGGCAGAAACCTTCTTGGCTGAATACTCTTAGTGCCTCCAGTACCCTTTCTAATCGGTCAAGCCTAGTGTAAGTGCTTTGTTCTCATAATCGGGTTTTTCTAAGTATTGAGTATACAGTCCCTCACTTCTTCTAATTGGTTTTGGGTAGGAATAGGTAACGAATCTCAATCCTTGGATCTCTACTGATTTGTTCCTCCGGTGAGAGACTTTAGTAAGTGCTCTTGATCTTGGTTGGCTGAATGTTCATAGTTAAGGTAAGGTGACTTGTGTTGGATATGAGTCATCTACTATTCCAGGTTAATAGTTAAGATTAATACAGATCTAAGGAGTAGTGATCAAGGAGAAGCTATTTGGGATTTGTGTTCAAGGTAAGGTTAAGTGAGATTCTGACTTTTGGTAAAGTATTCGATAAGTATTTAAGATTAATCTTTGAGTGATATCGATTGTAGGTTTGGGCTAAGGAGATTGCACCATGCTTGCTTACCATGTGTGTACATACACTGCACACACACAATGAATCGGCAAAAGCCGAAATATCGAAAAGCCGAAAGTTAGGCTACGGTAGTCACACGAGTGCGCGAACACTCGTGGAGAATAAACTGATAGGTTGCCTAAGGCCCATGGGCGATTCTGTGGACTTGGGTTGGCCAAATGGGCTGGAATTGGCTAAATGGGCCTAATGGGCTATTGGGCCAATAATAGGCAAAGATTGATAAGTGTGCTATGTGTTAGAAAATGTGTATGTGAGCATGAGTATAATATGATTTGGGCCTAATGGGCCATATAAAGGTGAATTGGGCCTAGTGGGCCATAAGAATATGTACTAGGCCAGATAGGCCATTTTAATTGGACTTTTTTTAAAGCTTATATGTTTTATTTTATTAAGTATGTTTCAGACTAGATTGTAATAAGGTTTTCATTATGCTATTATTACTTGAAATATTATTATTTCCATTGTAATTATGAGAAGCTGAACATGGGTTTCCTAAATTATAGTATGTTTTCTACGTTTCTGCAACTTAATTTCTAAATGATAAGTTTTCTTAAATCAAATGCTTAAAATAAGGCTTTTGCAACTGAAAGGTGTGTTTATTAAGGTTTCTTTTGTTTAAGAAGGGTTTTCAATGAAAACATGGTTTTTGCTAAAACACTTCAATGTAACACGTCAGATTCGGCCATAACGTCTGGGCCAGGTTTAGGGTGTTACATAGCGCGTTACGGTGTACCTTTGAGTTTAAGAGTCAAGCCAGTACCAATATGCATGCCGGCTACTTGTGCAATTGTTCCACAGCAATATACTCACTATGTTTTAGGAATTTTAAAAACTCCTTGGCTTCATTCTCCATTACCGGTTCATTAACCAGTGGTCCTAATTTTTCTCCCCCATGTTCGATCTCAAGGATTTCCTTTTTACAGGTTCGGCTTTTGTGATGTTCGTACTTTCCTCTCCCAGGGCTGTCACATTGCAGTTATAATTCCAGGGCAGCCTTTTGTTATCCTTATAAGGAAAAGCCACGGGTTTCTGAATTACAACTCTCAGTGCCATTTTTGTTCCAGCTTCATTGATTCTTGATCGTGAGATGATCACCACTGGGTGATTGACCTCAAAGACCTTCTCTATCGCCCCTCCCTCTAAGGTGCATACATCTTCTCCTTCGGTAAATTCAAAGAACTTCAGCTATTTGTTGTCCATTAGACCCTATACCAGGGCTCTGAATTCATTGCATCTTTCAATCTCGTGATCTCTCTCATTGTGGAACTCACTATAGTTCCTTGCATCTCAGAATTTGCGTGATTAACCCTCTTTCCACCATTTCCTTCCAAACCTTTCTCAACAAGGTTTTCACTTCCACAACATTCAAGTTGATTCTTTTCCCCGTATTCTCGACTATTGAATTTACCCTATTATCAGTATGATTGGGCAATGGATTTCCTACACCAGGTGCATCATCGAATTTCACAACACCTATTTTCATGAGCCTTTCGATTAACCTTTTAAAAGAGGTGCAATTCTCTTTCGAGTGTCCCGTGATTCCTGCATGGTATTCACATTGAGCACATACGTCATACCACTTGAGGTATGAGGGTTGCATTGGTTTTAAGTAGAAAGGGGAAACAACGTGTGCATCAAATAGACTTTTTTACAGCTCTTAATACGTTATTGGAATGGGAGTAAACTGGGGCTTCTCCAATTTTGCTTTGTATTAGGCTCTTGTCTTGACGAGGCTTGCTGGCCTGTAGCTACCGTTCTTGGTTGGTTTACCGTGATTGGTTTTGCATAACCTATGCTCACATTGCTGACCTCATTTTCTCTTTTCTTTGGGGCAGACCTCCTGGTGCTTTCCCCAGCCTCTATCTTTTCACAACTTATCGCATTCTCTATCATTTCATCGGACATCACTATGTCTGCGAAACTTTAGTTGCGCTTCCCAGCATGTGATTAATAAAAGGTGCTTTCAAGGTATTAATGAAGAGCATGGTTGTTTCTTTTTCCAGAAGTGGCGGTTGGACTTGTGTAGCGACTTTCCTCCACCTCTGAGCATATTTCCTGAAACTTTTACTCAAATTTTTCTCCATGTTCTATAACTTGATCCTGTCAGGTGCTATGTCCATCACATGGCCATACTGTTTCATGAAGGCCTGTGCTAAGTCCTTCCATGATTTAACTTGGGTGTGATTCAGCTGATTGTACCATTTGGCCATAACCCTAGTCAAACTGTCCTGAAAACGGTGAATTAACAACTGATCATTGTTGACATATCCCGTCATCCCTCGACAGAACATTGTAATGTAGGCCTTAGGGCAGCTAGTCCAATTATATTTTTCAAACTCTGATATTTTGAACTTTGGAGGGGTACCAAATCTGGGACCAAGCTCAACTCCTTAGCATCCACTCCACAATGATAATCAACACTTTCCAACGCCTTGAATTTCTCCTCCAACCATTTGTATAGGCCTTCCAGTTGCTTTGCGAGTTCCGCTCTTGCCCTTCCCGCTTCTGCTATATCATTAAGGTCAGGGACTACAGGATTTGCCCGATTATCTTCAGGGTTGGAATAGGAGCCCGCTGGGAAATTTATTGGTGCCGAAGTACCAGTCTGACATTGGGGCTAATATTGACAGACACCCTTTGAAGTGGTGCTTGGGTATTCATTGGGGTGAAACCTGGAGGGTAAGCAAGTCCTCACTATCGTCCCCAGTATTGATCATGGGGCTCTTCCCCTTTTCTGGCCCTCCAACCAGTAACTGGGTCAATTGGTTCATCATATTCCTTTGAGATTCTAGCATCTGATCCCTCATATCCTGTTGGATTTTATTCAACTATTTTTGTATCTGCACTTGCAGCTGATCCTACAATTCATTCTGCATTTGTTCCAGTTTTTCCAACCTTTGATCCATAACTTTGGTTTTTCTTCTTGTGTAATAGTGATGTTCCAGGGTAACTATAATATGATTTCTAATTAATTAGGGTTCCTTTGTGAAATTTAATGCATATGATGTGATGAAATACAAATGCATAAGATGAATGCAAAACTAAAAAGGCGTCGATTCTGATCCAATTCCATTTAGAATAACTTTATTAGAAAACAAAATCCTTTACATAAAACAGATCATATATACGGCTTTGCCTTGATGCTCAAAGTTTTAACCCTCTTAAGAAGCCAAGCCAACTCAAGACCCTAGTCTGACTCTAACTCATATTTCACACTTAGCACGTCAGCCTGAACTGCTAAGGTCTGTAGATGATCGGCCACTTCCCGTATTTGAGCCACAGCTTCGCCCATGACGTAATCCTTATCTCTGACCTAGTCTTGCGATCAGCGAAGCTACTCCTTCCACTACTCATTATTTGACTCAAGGAATTCAATTCGAAGTTCACAGTTCGGTAGCGCAGTCTTAAGTTCTTCTACCTTTCCTTTCAAATCCTCAATCCTGCTCAAGCTAGCCCTTAAATCAATGTCGAAGTTATAACCACGACGCTGATGTAGTGCCTTTTCTAACTTTGCTACCTAAGCTACTAACATCTCCTTCTCATTTTGGCTCTCAACCAAGCTCTTTTTTAAAGCATTTTCTCGTGCTCGAGTATCATGGAACCTCTTTTCCCACTGATCGACTCTAGCCTTTTCTTCTTGGATTTATTGTCACCACTACTCTGACGTCTTTCCCAATCTGACAGTTCTCATCGACATACGCAACTTCTTGTAATCGATTTTTAAGCTGTCCGAATCCTTCTCGATGTTCCTCTTTGCCTTTCTTAACTTCTCAGCCTCGAGTTTTTGAACATCGGCTTCTAACCTCAAATGCATCTTTTCCTCCTCCAATTGTTCTATCTTCTTCCCTAACTCTGAATTTCTCTTTTCAAAGTCATGTTTTATGATTTCTAGCTCTAAGGGGACTATTTGTAGATATTCTTCCATCGGTCGAGAGCCTTCTTGTCTCGGCCTGGGGATATTATAATTGATTCTTCTACTCCACCACACATCATATTTGGGGTTTGTCATCGAAATTACAGCAACTCTTTTCATCTGGTGAGTTTGATTTCAAGCTTTAGAAATCCCCTTAATCCTTTTCTTGTAAATATCTCCTCTATACGAAAATTCATATTGAGCTAGCCCATGCGTTGCCGGTATGAACTGCTTTGATTTGTATTGCCTCAACAGAGTAAAGGAGCGTACCCAATGACTCCCCAAATTCCCAACAGAGGGACCTAGTCAAAATTTCCACATCGGTAAAGGATTTCATCGGGAACCAACTAAGGGGTTCTCCACTCAACGGCCTCTTCCTAGAGATTTCGAAGGAGCGTGATCTAATTTTCTTCTAATATGTCATCTCTCTTGGGCATGGCTACTATCTCCTTTAACGGGGAATAATTCTCGAAGAAAACCCGATAAGATCTTTTTCCACATTCTAAAAATGGTTGTGGAACCAAGCCAGCAATAACTATGCACACCTTATAAATCTGCCCTCGCCAGCTCTCCTACACGCACTCAAAGATCTAAATGTCTCGGCCAAGATCGCAGGAACAGGTGTAACCCCTTTGTCAAGTTGATCGAAGAGATTCGAGACCACCTCATCTACATACCCTAATTCCCTAGGGAAAATCATTAAACCATAGATGCTCAAAGAAAAAACGTCAACTCTCTTCTTCATATCAGGATGCACTAGAATCAAATCCCTCAAATTCCTCCATGGGATGCACTTACACTCACCTTTTTGCTTGACCCTTGCTACAATCCACTGTTCACTCATCCCTGTAATATTCATTAATTTCTTCCAAAAGGTCAGGACATAAATGGCTCTCGAATAGGCCTTATCGACTTGGATCTTCGGACAATGAAGTAAAGTTGTATATTCTTCTATAGTGGGCACCAAATCTGCCCTCCTAAAGGTAAAACAACTATAGGTAGGATTCCAATACTGAGCGAGGGCCCGAAATAAATGCTCGTCTACCTTGATGTCAAGTAGGTAAGGCAAATCCCCATAATTATAATAAAACAGCTGCTTAGTCTCTTCATCCCATTGGTCCCATATCTCTTTTAATTCTTGAAGATTATTTTGCATCACACTAATGCGGGTGTAATCCTATAATTCTAATGTATACCCCTCGGCTAGACTGTCCTCTTTCTCTAATTACGTTTTCTCTGACCATATACAGACAGCCACTTCATCAAGAGATTCGTTCTCCATGATAAGCTCCCTAAATTAGTAATTGAACTTGAACTGACGCCTCTTTAAAATGAAATGACATGCAATGATAGCCAAAATAAAACACAACAAGTCAGTATCATATACCAAAAATAAAATTCAAAGCAAATGAAAAATAATTAAGCACTTATCTGTGTGACTGCTAGGGTTTGGCATAGTTCTACGTTTTTAGGGCTTTCTACATGCAGTTTGGTTCTAAAGTAGAGGTACCCAAACCGAAAGATTCCTCGATCCTTACCCATTATAGGCTCATATGGTTTGAGTTCAGTTCAGGGGAATATATTTCCCTATGGCTTTACGGAGATGAAAATCTCACTAAGATATAGGTACGAATGTATCCTGAAAGCGATCCACTATCGTGGACGGAGGTGAATAAAAGGAGTAAAATAATATGGTCTTTATGCAATATGATGCAAGAGCACCGTAGAAACTCAAACCACAACAATCATATGAAATGACACAAACTAATGCAATAAAAGGATCGTAATTTTCAAATCTAATTTTCAATTTTCGAAAAAAGGATAGAAATTAATCAATTTACTGTTTGACTCTCTTAAGGTCCCCAGCGAAGTTGCCAAGCTGTCAAAACTATTTTTCAATTTAAAAAATGGGAGTCGACTTAAAAACAAAAACGGAGTCGCCACCGATCTTTTTTCGAGGTGTGATCGGATCACCTTGAGATTGATCATTTTAATAATACATTTTGATTTATTAAAATAATAATTTTGGCCTACAAAATTAAAGAAAAAGGGTTAGGGTGTCGGTTACGCACGAGGAAGGGTTAGCATCCTCATAACACCCAGAATTGGTACCTAATTGATTAATTAATGTCATAATGTCAAAAATTTGAAAAGATTTTAGAATACGATCCTTTTATTTAAAAAAAGAACACTTGAATAAATTAAATTAAAAGCTAAGACCCTCTTATCTCGAAGAAATAAAATGTCACACCCAGTAGTTAGGATACAACATTTCAAACCCTAAAAAATAAGCTTGTCTTTTGATTTTCAAAACTCATGCATTTAAGTTTAAAAAGGATATTCGGTTATTTGGGTCAAATATAAAATCGAAACCCAGTAAGTTAGGGCACAATTTCTCAAAATTTCAAATATAGAATATTGCCTTTATTTTTTAGAAATCCTTATCTCGAGAATAAGATTTTATTTGAAACTTATTTGTTTTGATTTAAGTAGGGCATTCGATTACTTAGATTTGACAAGGGAAATTGGAACCCAGTAAGTTAGGGCACAATCTTCTTAAAGCTCCCAAATACGAGTATTGCCTTATTTTGAAAAAACTTTTGAATAAATGTAACAATTAAACGAAATGCATTTTTATTAAAACAACGATTTGTGAATAAAATGTCGCGCTAATAAATTACAAAAAAACAAATATTAAAACAATTCACGAAAATTACAAGATGGACCAATTTTAAAGCTAACATAGACAATCAAAAGAAAGGATAATAAAATAACATAGTTAATAACGCAAATAATAGTATATAATAATGAAAATAATAATAATGAATACAAAAATAAATGATATATAAGATGGCTAAAATAATAGTACTAATAATAACAAAAATAATGAAGTTTGAGACTGTGAAAAGGGTATAAATAAGTAAATAATATTAATATTAATAACAGAATAACAAATAATCTAAAGTTAGAAATTATAAAAGAAAATAAGTAAATAAATAATGCTAATATATAATAACATGAAATATATTTAAAACTTAGGTAAATAAATAAGAATAAAGATATGATAATAACAGTAACAATAACGTAAGTATTTGCAAAAGAAAATATATAATGTAATAATAATAGTGATAATACAATAATAATAAAGCAAAAATAACAATAATAATACATTAATAAGAATAATAATATAATAATAATATGAAAAAATAATCATATATTAAAGAATAATTATAGTATAAAAAATAGTAATAATAATATTAATAAAAAGAATAATAAAAATAAAAATAATGAATATAATAGTAACATATAATAATAATGGAATAACACTAATAATAAAAATATAGAAGATAACAAAAATAAAAAAAATATAATAATGATATGTTAACAATAATGATTATAAAAAAATAGAAAATAATAATATATGAATAATAATATGCTAATAATAACAATAGTAAAAATAGAAAATAGTAATAATAAAAATAAAAATTATATAAATAATAATACTAATAATAACAATAATAATATTAAAATTAATTAATTTTATAAAATAAAATAGCAAAAATAACGGGAAAGGACTAAATTGAACTTAAAACAGAAGTTTTGGGGCTAATTCGAAATGAAATAAGGCGAAAGGACCAATTTGCATGCCTGGATAACAAGGAGGGACCAAAAGGGCAATAAACCCTTGTACTCCAAAATGCACAGCATCAGGGAGGACCAAATTGAAATCCGAAATAAATTTTTGGGCCAAAATTAAAAAAAGGAAGGAATTTAATTTCAAATTAATAAAAAAAATGGAAGGACTGCGCGCATAAATATCCCCAAAACCAAAAACATGCGGATCCCTGGAGCGGGTCAGGTCGGTGCATGGGTCTGGGGTAAAACGACGCCGTTTTGGGCGTTTAAGGCCAGTCCCAAAACCACGTCGTTTTGAGGGCCTATATAAGTCAAAAAATTTTTTGAAAATTTTCATTTTTTCATTTCAACAAAAAAAAATAGAAAGACTCTTTTATTTTTCAAAAAAATCCTCTCTCAATTTTCCAGAATCCGACCATCCTCCAGCGCCGGTCGCCACCGTCAGCGCCGCCTTGCACGATGGCTGGCGCCCAAAAGGTAAAGTTTTTTTTGATTTTTTTGTATATATATATATTAATTTTTTTAAGAAAAATAAAGAATAAATAAATAAAAAAATAAAAATAAAAACTAAAAAAAACCGTAACCTACATCTTCCTTGTTTTTTTCTTTTCGATTTTGCTCTACTATTTGATTCTTGATTTGTGACTAAAACTACTGGTTTTTATTGATCTATTTGTATCCAAAAAAAGAGCCCCTTACAATGGATTTTTGAAGGCTTTTTTATAGCCTTTTTTACACCTTATTTTTGCCTATTTGCAGGTACGTGAGCGAACATGCCATTGACGTGAAGTGGTGGAGCAGCGCATGTCGTGGGGTAGTCGCCTCCGGTGTGCGAGGGAGGCGTACTGGTTGCTGAAGCGGCGCAATGGGGGTTGGGGCTAGGGTTTGCTGAAAATGCATAAGCATCTTGGGCCATCGGGCTTTATTTTTGTTGGGTCTTAAGGTTTGGGTTGGTCTTGGGTATTGTTTTTTATTTGGGCTTGTAAAATTTGGTCTGGACTGTTTATTATTATTTCTTGTTTTATAATGAGCAGGGAAAATTGGGCCGGCTACAGTACTAATTGAAATTCCTTCATGAGAAGATCTCCTTTAGTGAAAAGAATAATATGGAAATTTGATGCAGAAATAGTTAAAGGAATAATGTTCGAAACATGAAATGTCTGAGTATGGAAATTTTAGTGAACCGATGATGGATATCTCTCTCAAGGCACTCTATGTGACAGTCCTAATTCGACCCTAGTCGGGATGTGGTTTCGAGGCCACAAGACCGAGTCCCAAAATTTATTTAAAAATTTGGTTGCATATCCTCTATGAGTATTAGTGCATGTGTGAAAATTTGATGTTTTAATTTAGACTTATGAATGTGAATTTCATGTGATTGACTTAGTTGAGAACTTAAGAAAATATGATAGGGGGATATGTAAGGACCAAATAGTAACAAAGTGAGGAAACTTGGGTTTGCATGTCAAATTGCCCAAAAACCCAAGTAGTGGCCGGCCAAGCCATGATGCCCATCCACTAGGTTGAATTTCAATGCAATTCTTTTATTAGTTAGCAATTAAAATAAATTAAAGAAAGGAATTAAAAAGAAAAGATGAATAAAATAAGGAAGGAAGAGGGAGTATTCATCTTCTTTCTTTTCTTGCAATTGCCGTGAGTTAGGAGAAGGAAAGAAGAAATGCTCTAGACATTCGGCCAACTCAAAAGGGGTTGATTAAGGTAGGATTTATGTTACTTTTACTAAATTCTTGTGAAAATCTAGTTAGTAGCCAATGTCTTATTACAACCCATATGTTAATTTTCTACCTAAAAGGGTACTTAGATGGCATATGGTTAGGAAGAGGTAAATGCTAAGTGTATGGTGCTTTTGATGTTGTGAATGGAAGTAGTGGAAAAGTAAAAGAAAATAGATGTGAAGCCATGCTAGATTAGGAAAAATTCGGTCAAGTGTTCATGAGATGAAATTTTGTGTTTAGGTGAATTAAAGATGATAGTATAGTTGATATCATATATATATGTATGCATATTCGGCCATCAAATTAAGAGAATAGGTGATGTTGAGTCTAAGCTTTGCACATTCGGCCATATATATATGCATGTGTGATTGGATTATTGATAGTAGGGTGATAGCATATGGTTATTAGCCGAATAGCTCAAAAACATATGGTAGGAAGATAAGAATTAGTCATGTATCTCCTATGATATGAAATCATTAATATTTTGATATAAATATTTAGCAAGACGGTTAAACTAGTTAATTTATTGATTAAGCTCAAGAAGTTAAAGGAGGAGAATCAAGCAAAGGCAAAGGAAAGAACATCGAGTAGCCAAGTTGGAACCGTTTTACCCAACACAAGGTAAGTTGTTAAGCATATATTTTGTATTGATTTAAATAATCATAATGCTTATGTACTTATGCCGAATGGGATGATATATAAATGCATGTAGTGACAAAATTATCGATTGTAAAAAGAAGTGAGATGTATTGAGTTGTTGATTTCGGCACTAAGTGTGCGGGTATAAACATTTACGATAATGAGATTGGCACTAAGTGTGCGAGTTTAATTGTATAGCACTAAGTGTGCAAGTTTGACTATTAAGCACTAAGTGTGCGGACTTACTATATATTTTCAAATAATTATTAACGTTAAGTGTGCGACTTTATCGAGTAAATCATGGACAGCGGAATGAGTAGATATTTTGAGTTCATAAGGAATAGACGTTATGTTTATATTTGGAACTGAGCTTGGTAAGTCTTGAACCTATGTGGTGATTATATTTGAAGTTAGGAACATAAGATTATTGTGGAATAGATGAAATGCTATTATTAGTATAATCTAAACGAAAATAAAATGATGTGTGGAAATGCATCAAATATCATATCGAATATCATACGAGATGTCAATGGAGGCTTGGCTAGTTGAGAGCATGTAATGATAAATGTGCGTGAAATTATAGCATAGTCGGTATGGATGGAGTACCTAATCTTGCATTATTTGTTTTCTTTTATGATATTTTATAAATGGACAGCAGTGTAATGCTTATGACTTACTGAGTTATATACTCATTCGGTGTGTTTATTTGTCACTTATTTAGGTTCCTTTGATCCATTTTTGTGTGCTCGTGACCATCGTCGAAGTCATCACACTAGCTTGCAACTTTTTGGTATCTTCTTCTTAGTTGGTCTAAGAGAACATTTCGGCATGTATAGGCTATTATGTTTTGTTTGAACTTTGGTATGTATACTTTTAGCCATGCGAAAATGGCATAAATGTTAAGCTGGATTTGGTCTTATGATACTTAGTTATAAGCAATAGTTAAAGTCTATTTGATTATTATGCCGTTTGTCATGGCTAATCATTTCCGGTGTTACACTCACGATATGGTTATTGAGTAGTAAGGAAATGCTTGGTAATGATTAGCCTTTGGTATGGCTAGTCATGATCATACTTGGTGATATGTTTGTTAAATTACTCTAATAGGTAAAAATTTACTCTAATAATAGATGCAGGCAGCAGTAGTGATGTGAAATTGAAAAATCACTAAAAATACAAGAAATGGAATTAAATAATGAATAAATTATGGAATCGAATCTTGATGAGTCTATTTTCACATGGAAGAAGTAAAACAAGAATATGAGCTATATTGTATGAGATATTTAAAATCTCGTGAAATAGGGTCAGAACGATTTCTGGATCCCCTGTTCCGAATTTGGAAATTCACCATAATTTCTACAAAGATAATTAGAATTCATACCTTATATGTAAAGATTCCTTATTGAGTCTAGTTTTATTAGGGACAAACGACATAGTCATTGAATCTCTGTACAGAGAGATATTTGGTTTGTAATACACAGAGGTCAGAGTAGTCGAACCCTAAAACAGGGGATATTTTAACTAATAAACTGTACTAATTGGACGGACCAAAAATTGTGGAAAAATTTTAGTAGATAGATATATGAGTCTAGTTTCAGGAAAAATTTTCGGAATTAAATTTTGAGTTTTAGAACTCAAGATACGAATTTTTAAGTGACTATAATGCAGATTGACAGTTTGTCTGGGAGTTTTAAAATAAATTGTTTGAGCTGTATAAGTGATGAATTAAGCCAGATTAAACCTCGTGTTCGATCCCGGTGACGGCCACAGTTTTGGGTGTTACATTTTATTGGTATCAGAGCTATGGTTTAGTCGATTCTAGGACTACCATAGCGCGTATGAGTCTAGCTATACATGCCTTAATGTTAGTGTTTAATAGTGTGATGACTTCTGACGGCTAAAATTTTTGTTTGGATTAGTAAATGGATCCCGGCTTAGAGAGAACCTTAGCGGATGACGTTGAAAGTGTAGTGGCTGCTCCTGCGCAAGGGACACCGCCTGTTGAACCTCAGTCATCTGCGAATAATCAAAATGAGGGGGCAAAACAGGCCTTCTTTACTATGATGAACGAGTGGGTCGCACAATATGCCCGCACTAATCCGGCTGCCCAACCATTCCCGAATTTAAATAATCCACCCCAGGAGCCTATAATGCCATCGAATACTGATCCTGTAAGGCCAAGTAAACCACCTGTAGACTTGATTAGGAAGCGCGGGGCTGAGGAATTCAGAGCCGTAGTTACTAATGATGCTGAAAGGGCTGAGTTCTGGCTTGATAACACCATCCGAGTTTTTGATGAACTATCCTGCACACCTGATGAGTGTTTAAAGTGTTCTATATCTTTGTTGCGAGACTCAGCCTACTATTGGTGGAGGACCTTGATTTCCATAGTCCCGAAGGAACGAGTTACTTGAGATTTCTTTCAAATAGAGTTTCAAAAAAAAAATATTAGCCAACGGTTCATCGATCAAAAGCGTAAGGAATTCTTGGAACTTAAGCAAGGCCACATGACAGTATCTGAATACGAACGTGAGTTCGTAAGACTCAGTCGATATGCTCGGGAGTGTGTAGCCGATGAAATTGCTATGTGCAAAAGATTTGAGGAAGGATTGAATGAAGATTTAAAGCTACTAGTGGGTATTTTAGAGATAAAAGAATTTGTAACACTAGTTGAACGAGCTTGCAAGGCGGAAGAACTTGGAAAGGAGAAAAAGAAGGCAGAATCTGAAGCTAGAGACTTTCGTAAAAGATCAACGAGTAGAACTCCATTCTCAGCTATAAAGAAGTTCAGGGAGGACACTCACAAACCGAAGACGACTGCGGGAATTTTTATTAGGACACAACCATTAACAGACTCACGAGCTACTTCGGTTGCTAGTGTGGGTAACAATCGCCAAGAAAAACCTGAATGTCCACAATGTGGAAGACGACACATAGGTGAATGTTGGGGTAAGTCCACTAACAGGGCCTATTACAGATGCGGTTCGAAGGATCACTTCATTAGAGATTGCACGGAATTCGATGAGAGCAATAAGATGCAAGGTGCAAGACCTAGTGGAACAACGGTTAGGGGTAGACCACCGAGAATTTCAGGAGGCAGGGGTGGTGGTCAGAGAGGGACTTTTGATACGGCTGTTCGATCTGAGACCCTCCTGCTAGGGCATATGCCATCCGTGCACGAGAGGAAGCATCCTCCCCTGATGTTATCACTGGTACTTTCACTCTTTTTGATACTAATGTAATTGCATTAATCAACCCTGGCTCTACTATTCTTATGTATGTGAGACTTTAGCATCCAGTAAGACTCTGCCTATTGAGTCTACTGAGTTCGTAATTCGAGTGTCAAATCCCTTGGGTCAATATGCGCTTGTTGACAAAGTGTGTAAGAGATGCCCTCTAATGATCCGAGAATCCTATTTTCCGGCCGATTTGATGCTTTTACCATTTGATGAATTTGATGTTATTCTTGGTATGGACTGGTTGACCGTATATGACGCAGTGGTGAGTTGCAAAAGAAAAACCATTGATTTAAGGGGTGCAAATAATGAGATAGTCCGAGTTGAGTCTACTGATTTAAGGGGAGTGCCAGCAACAATATCCTCGATGATCGCTCGGAGATATGTGAGGAAGGGGTGTGAAACATATCTTGCGTATGTATTTGATAGCAAAGAGACAGAAAGGAAACTCGGATCGATACCGGTGGTTTGCGAGTATTCAGATGTTTTTCCTGAGGAGTTACCAGGGTTGCCACCTGTTCGAGAGGTAGAATTTGGCATCGAACTTGTACCTGGTACCACGCCAATCTCGATAACCCCGTATCGTATGGCATTAACGGAATTAAAGGAATTGAAAATTCAGTTGCAAGAATTGACGGATAGAGGTTTTGCTCGACCGAGTTTTTCACCATGGGGTGCACCAGTATTGTTTGTGAAAAAGGAAGGATGGAACCATGAGGTTGTGCATCGACTATCGTCAGTTGAATAAAGTAACAATAAAGAATAAATATCCGTTACCGCGTATTGATAATTTGTTTGATCAATTGAAGGGAGCCTCAGTGTTTTCAAAGATAGATTTGAGGTCGGGTTATTATCAGTTGAGAGTTAGAGACTCAGACTTACACAAAACTGCTTTTAGAACGAGATATGGTCATTACAAATTCTTAGTGATGCCGTTTGGGCTTACTAATGCCCCTGCGATATTCATGGATTTAATGAATCGAATTTTTAGACAATACTTGGATCAGTTTGTGGTTGTGTTTATTGATGATATTTTAATTTATTCCCAAGATGAAGCTGAACATGCCGAGCATTTGAGATTAGTATTACAGATTTTACGAGACAAGCAGTTATACGTGAAATTCAGTAAATGCGAATTTTGGTTGAGAGAGGTTAGCTTTTTGGGGCACGTCGTATCCACATCGGGAATTAGAGTTGATCCGAACAAAATTTTGGCCATACTCAATTGGAAACCTCCGAGGAATGTTACTGAAGTTAGGAGCTTTTTGGGACTTGCCGGATACTACCGACGGTTTGTAAAAGGTTTTTCGATGATAGCTGCACCGTTGACGAAACTACTTCAAAAAGATGTTGAGTTTGAATGGTCAGGAAGCTATAAGGAAAGTTTCAATCGACTAAAAACCTGTTTAACTGAAGCTCCAGTACTAGTACAGCCGGAGTCCGGTAAAGAGTTTGTCATTTATAATGATGCATCCTTGCTTGGGCTAGGGTGTGTGTTGATGCAAGAAGGTCGAGTTGTGGCTTACGTGTCGAGACAATTAAAGCCGCATGAGAGAAACTATCCGACCCATGATCTTGAATTAGCGGCCATAGTGTTCGCCTTGAAAATATGGCGACATTACTTGTTTGGAGAAAGGTGTCATATTTACTCGGACCACAAAAGTCTTAAATATTTGATGACTCAAAGAGCTCTGAATCTGCGACAAAGACGCTGGCTTGAATTGTTGAAAGATTATTAACTTATCATTGATTATCACCCGGGCAAAGCTAACGTGGTTGCCGATGCTTTAAGTCATAAAGCGTTATTTTCTTTGAGAGCGATGAATGTTCACCTGTCCGTCTCACCCGAAAATCTGCTAGTAGCTGAATTAAAGGCCAAACCATTATGGATTCGTCAAATATTTGAATCCCAGAAAGTCGACGATGAATTGGTTGCTAAACGAGCTGAATGTGCTTCGAATGAGGAATCAGAGTTTCGGATTGACGACAATGATTGCTTGACACTCAAAGGTCGATTATGTGTTCCAAGAAATTGGAACTTATTTCGATGATTTTGAATGAGGCTCATAATAGCCGAATGTCTATCCACCCGGGTAGCACAAAAATGTACAATGATTTGAAACTTCAGTTTTGGTGGTCTGGTATGAAAAGAGACATCTCTGACTTTGTGTCGAAGTGTTTGATTTGTCAACAAGTGAAAGCGGAACATCAAGTGCCTTCGGGATTACTTCAGCCAATCATGATACCCGAATGGAAATGGGATCGGGTAACAATGGATTTTGTATCTGGTTTACCATTGACACAAAATAAGAAAGACTCGGTCTGGGTTATCGTTGATAGATTGACAAAGACTGCTCATTTTATCCCTGTCCGTACAGATTTTTCGCTTGATAAATTGGCAGAATTGTATGTCTCTCAGATTGTAAGATTACACGGGGTACCTATTTCTATTTTGTCGGATAGAGATTCGAGATTCACCTCGCAATTTTGGAAGAAATTGCAAGAAGCTTTGGGTACCAAGTTGCATTTTAGCACCGCTTTTCATCCACAGACTGATGGTCAATTCGAACGGATAATTCAGATACTCGAGGATATGTTGAGATGTTGCATCCTTGAGTTTAGTGGTTCATGGGAGCGGTATTTACCTTTGATTGAATTCGAGTACAACAATAGTTTTCAATCAAGCATTAAGATGGCACCTTACGAGGCTTTGTACGGTCGTAAATGCCGTACACCATTGTTTTGGACCGAGCTCGGTGAAAGTAAAATTTTCAGAGTCGATTTGATTAAAGATGCTGAGCAGAAAGTAAAAATAATTCGTGAAAGTCTGAAGGCAGCATCAGATCGTCAGAAGTCGTACGCGGATTTGAAACGAAAAGACATTGAGTATCAGGTGGGAGATAAAGTGTTTCTAAAAGTTTCACCTTGGAAGAAGATACTCAGATTTGGCCGTAAGGGCAAAGTGAGTCCGAGGTTCATTGGGCCGTACGAAATATCCGAACGAGTTGGTCTAGTTGCATATAGATTGATTTTACCCCCCGAACTTGAAAAGATTCATAACGTTTTTCATGTCTCGATGCTTCGACGATATAGGTCCGATCCATCACACATAATTACTCCATCTAAGATCGAAATTTAATCGGATTTGAGTTACGAGGAAGAACCGGTTTGCATTCTAACACGTGAAGTAAAAGAATTGCGAAATAAGAAAATCCCATTAGTGAAGGTACTGTGGCATAAACATGGGGTCGAAGAAGCTACTTGGGAGCTCGAGGATTCGGTGAAAGAACGTTATCCAAATTTATTCGCTGGTAAGATTTTTGGGGACGAAAATTTTTGAGTGAGGGAGAGTTGTGACAGTCATAATTCGACCCTAGTCGGAATGTGGTTTCGAGGCCACAAGACCGAGTCCCAAAATTTATTTAAAAGTTTGGTTGCATATCCTCTATGAGTATTAGTGCATGTGTGAAAATTTGATGTTTTAATTTAGACTTATGAATGTGAATTTCATGTGATTGACTTAGTTGAGAACTTAAGAAAATATGATAAGGGGATATGTAAGGACCAAATAGTAACAAAGTGAGGAAACTTGGGTTTGCATGTCAAATTGCCCAAAAACCCAAGCAGTGGCCGGCCAAGCCATGATGCCCATCCACTAGGTTGAATTTCAATGCAATTCTTTTATTAGTTAGCAATTAAAATAAATTAAAGAAAGGAATTAAAAAGAAAAGATGAATAAAATAAGGAAGGAAGAGGGAGTATTCATCTTCTTTCTTTTCTTGCAATTGCCGTGAGTTAGGAGAAGGAAAGAAGAAATGCTCTAGACATTCGGCCAACTCAAAAGGGGTTGATTAAGGTAGGATTTATGTTACTTTTACTAAATTCTTGTGAAAATCTAGTTAGTAGCCAATGTCTTATTACAACCCATATGTTAATTTTCTACCTAAAAGGGTACTTAGATGGCATATGGTTAGGAAGAGGTAAATGTTAAGTGTATGGTGCTTTTGATGTTGTGAATGGAAGTAGTGGAAAAGTAAAAGAAAATAGATGTGAAGCCATGCTAGATTAGGAAAAATTCGGTCAAGTGTTCATGAGATGAAATTTTGTGTTTAGGTGAATTAAAGATGATAGTATAGTTGATATCATATATATATGTATGCATATTCGGCCATCAAATTAAGAGCATAGGTGATGTTGAGTCTAAGCTTTGCACATTCGGCCATATATATATATGCATGTGTGATTGGATTATTGATAGTAGGGTGATAGCATATGGTTATTAGCCGAATAGCTCAAAAACATATGGTAGGAAGATAAGAATTAGTCATGTATCTCCTATGATATGAAATCATTAATATTGTGATATAAATATTTAGCAAGACGGTTAAACTAGTTAATTTATTGATTAAGCTCAAGAAGTTAAAGGAGGAGAATCAAGCAAAGGCAAAGGAAAGAACATCGAGTAGCCGAGTTGGAACCGTTTTACCCAACACAAGGTAAGTTGTTAAGCATATATTTTGTATTGATTTAAATAATCATAATACTTATGTACTTATGCCGAATGGGATGATATATAAATGCATGTAGTGACAAAATTATCGATTGTAAAAAGAAGTGAGATGTATTGAGTTGTTGATTTCGGCACTAAGTGTGCGGGTATAAACATTTACGATAATGAGATTGGCACTAACTGTGCGAGTTTAATTGTATAGCACTAAGTGTACGAGTTTGACTATTAAGCACTAAGTGTGCGGACTTACTATATATTTTCGAATAATTATTAACGTTAAGTGTGCGACTTTATCGAGTAAATCATGGACAGCGGAATGAGTAGATATTTTGAGTTCATAAGGAATAGACGTTATGTTTATATTTGGAACTGAGCTTTGTAAGTCTTGAACCTATGTGGTGATTATATTTGAAGTTAGGAACATAAGATTATTGTGGAATAGATGAAATGCTATTATTAGTATAATCTAAACGAAAATAAAATGATGTGTGGAAATGCATCAAATATCATATCGAATATCATAAGAGATGTCAATGGAGGCTTGGCTAGTTGAGAGCATGTAATGATAAATGTGCGTGAAATTATAGCATAGTCGGTATGGATGGGGTACCTAATCTTGCATTATTTGTTTTCTTTTATGATATTTTATAAATGGACAGCAGTGTAATGCTTATGACTTACTGAGTTATATACTCATTCGGTGTGTTTATTTGTCACTTATTTAGGTTCCTTTGATCCATTTTTGTGTGCTCGTGACCATCATCGAAGTCATCACACCAGCTTGCAACTTTTTGGTATCTTCTTCTTAGTTGGTCTAAGAGAACATTTCGGCATGTATAGGCTATTATGTTTTGTTTGAACTTTGGTATGTATACTTTTAGCCATGCAAAAATGGCATAAATGTTAAGCTGGATTTGGTCTTATGATACTTAGTTATAAGCAATAGTTAAAGTCTATTTGATTATTATGCCGTTTGTCATGGCTAATCATTTCCGGTGTTACACTCACGATATGGTTATTGAGTAGTAAGGAAATGCTTGGTAATGATTAGCCTTTGGTATGGCTAGTCATGATCATACTTGGTGATATGTTTGTTAAATTACTCTAATAGGTAAAAATTTACTCTAATAATAGATGCAGACAGCAGTAGTGATGTGAAATTGAAAAATCACTAAAAATACTAGAAATGGAATTAAATAATGAATAAATTATGGAATCGAATCTTGTTGAGTCTATTTTCACATGGAAGAAGTAAAACAAGAATATGAGCTATATTGTATGAGATGTTTAAAATCTCGTGAAACAGGGTCAGAACGATTTCTGGATCCCCTGTTCCGAATTTGGAAATTCACCATAATTTCTACAAAGATAATTAGAAGTCATACCTTATATGTAAAGATTCCTTATTGAGTCTAGTTTTATAAGGGACAAAAGACACAGTCATTGAATCTCTGTACAGAGAGATATTTGGTTCATAATACACAGAGGTCTGAGTAGTCGAACCCTGAAATAGGGGAGACTTTAACTAATAAACTGTACTAATTGGACGGACCAAAAATTGTGGAAAATTTTTAGTAGATAGATATATGAGTCTAGTTTCAGGAAAAATTTGTAGAATTAAATTTCGAGTTTCAGAACTCAAGATACGAATTTTTAAGTGACTATAATGCAGATTGACAGTTTGTCTAGGAGTTTTAAAATAAATTGTTTGAGCTGTATAAGTGATGAATTAAGCCAGATTACACCTCGTGTTCGATCCCGGTGACGGCCACGGTTTCGGGGTGTTACACTCTATGAGTCCATTTATTTTCAGAAATTTCTGTAGTGGTTATATGTATTTTCTCTGATGAATTCTTGTAATATGGGAACATTGACTGATCTTAATGTTAGAGGAAGATATTGCCACTCTGATTGGTTTATGATCTACATGATCTTATTTTCTTTCTGGTATTCCGTTACTTTCCGTCTGTTGGGAATTGATGGGAAATTGTGTATGGTGCCATGATTCTATCACTACTAATCATTGCTCTATCTGATTATATATATATATGTGGGAAATATATTGTTCTTGACATATTTGTTTCCAATGGGTTCAAATGATGTCTTTCTGGATTTCTTTTCTATGAAAAATCATTGAGGCCATTTATATTTTCTCATGAGCTTTGTTCATGGTCTTTCAATACGGTATTGTAATTTGGATTTCCTTATCTTGGACTTCTCTATCTGGGATTTCTTTATGTTGGATTTCTTTATTTTGGGTTTCTCTATCTTGATTTTCTGGTTTTTCTTATCTGGTAACTTGTCGAGCATGGCTTATATTTAAAGTACAATCTTTAGCTTGTGATATATATATATCAAGTATGACCATGTTTTCAGCTTGATCGTAGTGATGTGATGATTCTAGTATTTGGATTTCTCAAGCTTCTGTGTAAGAATTTGACTTTGACGGAGGCCTAAGTGGAGAAATTTTGAGTTTCAAATTGTATGGCGGAGTAAGTTGATCAGCAGAGTAATGCATGAAATATATGATTAATGTGTTTATATGATTACTTGATGATATAACATGCTGTGCTAATGTGATGAAAGTTATTTCAATGATTTATGAATATATGATAATTGCTATGTGAGATGAGACCGACGTTCCGAATATGTCCGACGAAGATTTGTAATCAGAAATCCCTTTTGAACCTTAGGAATAGCTCAGGATACAAGTGGCATGTCACTAGGATAGATATGTGATATATGCTTTGGTCAAGGGTGCTGGGTATCCTGAGTGTGTTGGATACTCTTTAGTTCTTTAAGTAGCCCCGTGAGTAGCATTTATGAGTTCATTTGACATGTGATACATGCTAGGGTCCAGGTGCTGGGTATCCTGAGTTGTGTTCGGATACTCTTTAGCTCTTTGAGTAGCCCCCATTAAGAGCGGCATGTGATTCTATGATATGAGGCACTTTGATGCACATTCTGTTTGGTAGCCAAGGCTACATTCAGGCACTTCGGTGCATTATATCCGCGTATCCGATCTTTATTCTGAGTGTTCAACGGGAAAGAAAGAGAAATGTAATATGAAGTTTGATGGTAAATACGTGTACCAAATATTATGTGCGAATGGGCACAGGTATGTATTTTAATTCATGTGAAACTTTGGAAAATGATGGTTTTGTGGATGGTATGTATATATGTGTTTATGTGTATAAGTATGTATGTGTTCATGTGTATATGTATACGAAGGTGCATGAACTTAGTTAACATCATTATGACACTAAAATAGCCTTGGGTAGTAGATGTAGTCTAACTTTGATAATCCACCAAAAATTCTAGAAATTGAATTAGAGGATGGATAAAATATAAAATTAAAGCTTATCGAGCCTAGTTTCACATAAAAGAAACGGTGTAAGTAAAAGAATTTCATATTATGAGATATTTAAATTTATGTGAGACAGAGTCAAAATGATTTTGGAATCCCCTGTTCTGATTTGGAAAAATCATTAAAAATTGTAAAAGAATAATTATGAGTTATAATTTATATGCTTAGAATTATTAATGAGTCTATTTTCAAGAAAAATAGACGAGAATATCATCTGAGTCTCGTATTATATGATAATTGATTTTTTGTAAAGAAAGGTCATAACTATTGGATAACGAAATAGAAACAAATTTAACGAATAAACTGTACTAATTGACTAAACCAAAAATTTTGAAACTTTTATGGTAATAATATATGTGATTCTAGTTTCTATGAAAATTAGCAGATCTAAAATTAGAGTTCTATAGCTCTAGAAATAAATGATTTAGCGACTGTGACTCGAGAAAACAGCCTGACTAGAATATGAATAAATAATAAGAATTTGGCAAGAACTTGTTAATAATTTCCTTATTATTTTCATACAAACTTACTAAGTGTAAAGCTTACTCCCCCTTTTCTTTTCTCTTAGTGTTGTCAAGTCGGTTCGGGGTTGGAGATCGTTGGAGGCAGCATCACACAATCAAGTCACCTCTTTTGGAGTATTGATGCATATGTTAATAATTTCAAGTGAGTGGCATGTATAGGGACTAGACAAATGCTATGTGTTCTTATGATTTAGTCAAATATGTTGGCTATATTGAGTTATTTGTATATGGCCATGAGATGTAGCTCATATTGATTATGGTTTGTAAGTTTAGCTAATTATGCTATGTTTAATGTTTATGATGTGATGACGAAATTATGTGGTTGCCTTGCATGATTGATAGCATGTCATGTGTGTTGGATGTATGCTTTATGACCATTCGAGATGGTCATAATTTTGAAGTAATTGCATGATTTAGAAACAAGATGATGATGGTTAAACATGAGTGTTTGATGGATAAGATGGTAACCTTGGTTTAATGGTAAAAGTGGGCATCAAAATGACAAGTCTTATGAATGGGGATTAATGAATCTGGACTTGGTATTTCATGAGTAAGTGCATTATATGAAGAAGGATATGTAAGTATGATAAATGTGTCTTAATATAGAGTGTTTACCTATTAAAATGATGCTATGAATTGTGATTTGGATGTGTTCAAGGTTGTAAGGGATTATGAGTAACATAAAGGCTTGGAAAATAGCCTAAGTGTTGGCCATATGGGCTGAGACACGGCCGTGTGTCACAATCGTGTGAGGGACACAGCCTAAAGACACAGGCGTGTAGCTTGGTCGTGTGGTTCAATTTGTGTGCTGACTTCATAAACAGAGAGTTACACGGCCTGAGGACACGAGCATGTCAAAAGCATACGGGCGTGCCCCTGTGTCTACACGGGTGTGTGACTCTGTTTTATGGTAAATTTTTCTAAGTTTTCTTAGAACTTTCTAAAGTTCTCGGTTTAGTCCCGAACCCTCTCTAAAGTATGTTTTCAGCTTTGCAGACCCAAATAAGGGACGATGTGTATGAGTATGAAAAGTTTTGAATTAAAAGAAATTTTATGGCCTGATTTTGCATGTTTGTTTATGCTTAAGTCCGGTAATGCCTCGTATCCTGTCCTGGCATTGGACACAGGTAAGGGGTGTTACAATTCTGGCTCATTTTACTTTAAAAGAACTTTTGATGAATTTTATAATTGTCATATTACTTTGTAAGTGTTCATACTCTCATTGTTCTCCATAGATTGAGTTGACTTATCAAGCAACCCTTATTGCATCAATTCCGTTTATTTCTTGAACTTATCACTTGTTTTCAAGTGTGGCGTTCAACATACCGAGGTTCCTATCTTCATATATAGCAGGTCAAGGTTTATCATCAAACTATCATTACCATTCTTCCCATTCCTTTTCGTCATCCTAAGTGCCTATTTTGAGACTCGGGTCAACAATCACTATTGTTGGTTCAATCTCTGTACTTAGCCATTTATTCCCCATCCACCATCCTTTCATTTCTCCCATTCAGCCAACTACTTTGTTTATCAAATCCCTTAGCCTAATTTCATCTGCCATTCTTCTAAGCCATTTTAAAACTTCTTGTTTAGTTCTACTTTCTATCCATTTTTACCCTTCTTCGAAACAAGTCAAAACTTACCCAATTTATCGATCGGGCAACTATTACAACTCGAATCATCATCGAGGTGAGTTCGTATCAATTACCTTGAGAAGCAAGTTGATACATTTCTTATTATTTTCATTCGGTCTTACTAAGCTATAAAGCTTACCCTCTCCTTTCCATTTCTTTTAGCTTTGTTAGGTTAGCTCAGGGTTGGAGATCGTCGGAGGCAGCATCACACTATCAAGTCACCACCTTTGGAATAATAAAGCATATGTTAGAAACTTTCAAGTGAGTGGCATGTATAGGGATCTAGTTTTATGGCATGTGTTATTATGCTTTGGCCAAAGGCATTAGCTTATGTTAAGTTATATGTATATGGCTATGAGATGTGGCTCATATTGATTACGGTTTGTAAATCTAGCTATTCATGTTATGTCTGGTGTCTATGATGTGATTATGTTTTTTTCCAAGCTTGGTTGGTAATATGACATGAGTGCTGGATGGATAAGTTGATAACCATACTATAATGGTAAAAGTGATCATCAAAATGACAAGTCTTATGGATGTGAAATAAGGAATCTAGACTTGGTAATTCATGAGTAGATGCATTGTTTGTAAGAGGACATGTTTTGATTTTTGGTTTTAATATGTATAAGGTTTAAGGGTTTATGGGTAACATGAAGGCTTGGAAAATAGCCTAAGTGTTGACTATATGGGCCAAGACACGGTCGTGTGTCTCAACCATGTGAGGGACACAGTCTGGAGACAAGGGCATATGGCCTGGCCATGTGGTTCAATTTGTATGCTGACGTCATAACCAAAGAGTTACACGGCCTGAGGACACGGGCATTTCAAAGGCACATGGGTGTGTCCCTATGTCCACACGGGGTGTGTGATCCTGTTTCATAGAAAAAAAAATTCTAAGTTTTCCCAAAACTTTCTAAGGTTATCGATTTAGTCCCAAATCAATCTTGATGTATGTTTTAGGCTTCGTAGACCCAAATAAGGGACGACATGCATGTGTTTGAAAAGTTTTGAATCAAAAGAAATTTTATGGCCCAATTTTTGCATGTATATGTATGATTAAGTTCGGTAATGCCT
This sequence comes from Gossypium hirsutum, assembly GCF_007990345.1. Lineage (NCBI taxonomy): Eukaryota > Viridiplantae > Streptophyta > Magnoliopsida > Malvales > Malvaceae > Gossypium > Gossypium hirsutum. The sequence continues at coordinate 19,374,494 of NC_053432.1, forward strand.
CGTACCCTGTCCTGAAGTCGGACATCGGTAAGGGGTGTTACATTTAGTGGTATCAAAGCTATGGCTTAGTCGGTTCTCGAACTAACCTAGCACGTGTAAGAGTCTAGCTATACATGCCACAGATATATGATAATGTGATGTATCTCGACACGAATGAGAACTATCTTGCTCAGAACAAAGTACTATCCAACCGAGCTACACCTAACTATGTTGATGGTAATATCGAAGTATTTGAATGAAATGTCATGGTGATGAGTTGAAACTCGAAAAGGTATGAACAAGATTCATAATATCATGCCACGAATAAAATGACATTGTCCGATTGGACAGTAAAATTTTGATGGATTGCAATGGTTCCTTGAAATGAGATAAATGACTATATTGTAATGAGTTTATTTATGTTTAGTTGATGATTCTATGATGTATATAGCCGATTTACTCTGGCGAAAGCATGTGTTTAGATAACTTATCGAATATATCGATGGAATGAATGTTCATGTATACTTATTTGAATGAATATGGTTGGCAAATTTACATAGTCTGAGTATAAGTGTTTAATTGCTTGGATTGATTTACATGTTTGTAATAATATGCATACGATGATGTGCGAGATGAAAGTATATATTGGAATATACTTATCCATGTTTGTTGGCTCTCGTATGGTATTATGTACATAACTTGTTTAATTAAATGAATGGGATAAGTATAGTTATTCAGAATTCATAGAATGCATGTATAAGTGTACTTGTCTAAATGAGATAACTAGAAAGTTGGCGTAAAACAAATATGAGTGTCAATTTGTCTGAAATGAATGATATGATTTTGATGATGTTGCTAGGATGATGAAAGTTGAGTCACATGTATGTGTATACGAGAGTTGAGTCAGAGGCCCTACGACCTCACCCCCTTACCAGAGTAGTGTTTTATAATGGGATTTCATGAGATTTGTATTAAATAAACTCACAAGTGTGAAACCAAAGAGTTCAGTGGAGGAATAACTATAACCATGATTAGAGACTGAATGAGTTGATAAGCAAGCCAGAGCTAGAAAAGTATTAGGTTGACATAAAGATTATTTGAGTTATGCACCGCCATAGTTAGAGAAGAAATTTACTTTGGTAAATCGAATTACTCAGGTACGAGGTCGAGAAAATGTAATGATTGTGACCTTCTCAGAATTGATCTTCTTTAGTGAAAAGAATAATATGGGATTTATGATGACAGAAATAGTTGGAGAAATAATATTTGAAATATGAGATGTTTGAGTATGGTAATTACAGTGAACAGATGATGAATGCCCCTCTTGATATATTCAAAAAGGATCGTTGTTCTCGGAAGTGCTATAGTAGCTATATATCTCCTGATGAAATTCTTGTTATATGAGAATGCTACCTGATCTAAATGTCAGACAAAGGCATTGTCAGCCTGACTGGTCTATAATCTATTCTGCTCTACTTCTCTCTGGTATTCTGTTATATCCTGTCAGGTGAGAACTTATGAGAAAATTGTGTGACGCTATGATTTTGTCTGATATGTATATGGAAAGGTATATTATTCTTGTTGCATCTATCCTTAGTGTTCCAAGTGATGTTTTCTTCCGGATTTCTTTTCTCAGAGGGACCATTGAAACCTTCCATATCTTCTTATAAGCTTTGTTCTCGGTCTTTCGATACGGTATCGTATCTTGGATTTCTCTATTCTGGATCTCTTTATTCTGGGTTTCTCCGTTTTGGATTTCTTTATCTTGGTTTTCTTACCATCTCTATTACATAATTTGTCAATTATGGCTCATATCTAAAATATGATTTTCATTTTGTGATATATATATCAAGCTTGACTATGTTTTTTATTTGATTATGGTAATATGGTGATCTTAGTAATTAGATTTCTCAAATTTCTGTATAAGGGTTTAATATTGGCAAAGGATTAAGTGGTAAAATTTTCATCTTGTGAAAGTTAATAGCTTAATTCATGATTAGAAAAGTTTGGACAAATTACTAACCGAAGCCTTTGAACTAGTTTAGTAGGCATTGGGTAAAGACTTCTTAATTTTCAGTGATAGTTGTTGTATGATCTCTGAGAAGAGCAGAATGCAGTGACAAACATTTAGGTAGAAAATCTGGAACTTGTACAAAGATTTCCCAAGAAAACTTATAGGAGTAATGTATTAGCAATCGAGTTTGGAACTCAACATCGTTGATCCTTGTGTATGAATACTTGAAATGTTGAAAGGTTTAAGGATGTATATCAAGTGTCATTAGAAGTATCTTTGCCTATGTTGGCGACAAAATGGAAATAAGAAGAAGTTATTATGGATTTCATGTCTGATTTATTACTATCTCTGAAAGGGAAGAATGTTATTTGACTTATTGTTAAATGTTTGACGAGATATGTAAATCATGCTGGTATGTATTGAAATTTTGGTCATCATGTTTGAGGAATTTCGTGTCTTTATGAATGTTGGACATCTTGAGATTCTAGTCTCCACTAATCGGATTGAGATCCGGGTTTCATATCATGATTTCTTAGGAAACCCAGAGGAGGCTTCGAAATGAAAGGTAATTGAGAATTGAATTCGTAAACTATTGGATTGTGTGAAATTATAGAGAGCATAAGACCAAAATGAACTGACTAATTTCACTATTCGAATTTGAAAAGATTCAAGTAAGAGTGTATATGTAGCATGATGGTATGGATCAGACTTTTGAGTGCGCGAACTCTCTGATAGAGGTTAGGGTTTAGTGAAAGCATTGTATAACAAAGAATTGCTCATGATTCGAATATGAGAAAATAATGAGATAAGTATTAAAGGCGTAGACAAGTGAAGGTTCTTTAGCAATGATTGTGAGAAAGAGAAGTTTATGTGAGAAACCAAACCACTTTCCTGGTAAGATTTTCGGGGATGAAAATCCCCAAATGGGGGAGAATTATAGCAGTCTAATTTTGGGCCTAGTCAGAACAGTGGTTTCGGAACCACTATTCCAGGGGCAGAGAAATTGTTTTTAATGTTATTTTATGTGTTATAGCATGATTATATGAGTGCATGAAAATTTTGGTGAAATAATTTTAGTGATTTTGTAACTGCCCGATTTAGACCCTATTTGAAATGGTAGTTTTGAGACCACGAATCCGAGTCATAAAAATATTTAAAAATTATTTTCAATGTTTACTATGTGTGAATTTATATTTGTGAAATTTTCATGCTTTAATTTTAAGTGTCGATTTAATTAAAAGTACTTAATCGCGTAAAATGAAAATTTAATGATTAAATGTGAAAGATGCAGAATTGATAGTCTTTATAATATGAAGTACTAATGTTGTAATAAGGCCATTTATTATATGTGTGGACGATTTTAGATATGTTTTATTTTTCTAATTAAACTTTAAAGGTTAAATATATAAAATAGTAAACAATATATATAATATATTATAACATAATTAAAAGCCATGTGAATGTGTTCATACTTTTGACCGAAAATAACAAAAGAAAAAAAAAAGAAAGCTTTAGGTATTCTGTAACACCAGAAACCTGGCCTGGACATTATGGCTGAATCTAGCTATGTCATATTGAAGTGTTTTTCGTAAAGCATGATATCTTTGAAAAGCCCAATGTTCATTTAGCCTCTTTGTGTGATCTAGAAAATAATTTAAAACCTTGAGCCACTATCAAAAGCATTTACTTTAAAATGTTATTAATTTCAAAATCCCATTTATCGGGGAAACTTTTGAAACGATTTTGTATATTCGTGGTATTTTGGTAAATCATGCATATCTTTTGAAAACCCACATCCTACTACTAGAAGATATAAATCAAGGTAAATAAAACCCCAAAAATTTAAAATTATAGAGGCCTTATTACCTAAAAATACCCAAATAAAACTACTTATAAATTAAAAATCCAATGCGGAAGCAAGAGCGATTGTGTGGCCACCTTTGAGTCCCTCGCAGCACCGATTCGCCTAAGATTGGAGATTACCTGTACAGTTAAAATAGATGGGTGAGTTTACGAAAACTCAATGTGTAATCCCATATAAGCAATCAATCAGACAACAAACACAGTCTGGGCCTAAGCCCCTTTTAGTAACAGTGATAAGATCAGTTTGGGCTTTAGCCCATCTCAATACAGAAACAGTCATGTGTTTGGGCCTTGGCCCATTGCAGTCATCCTACCACATGGGCATATAATAACCCACCCATCCCTACACTCCAAAATTAGCATCGGTTGCGACACTAAACAGTATTTGTAGCAGAGCTACCAGTATAATAGGCTTAGAGCCATCAGTGATTTGCAGCAAAGCTGCCAGTATAGTACACTTCCTCCAATTATATACAAGCCCATCCCCATGCAATGCATCATACAACATGTCATGTCATATCATAATATTAAACATGTACTCAATACAGTTATACATAGCATGCTAAAATATAAAAATACATCACATAGGGGCAAAACAGTCATCCTACCACATAAGGGCAAAATAGCCATTTTACCTCATAAGTGGAAAACCGTAATTTTAACATATAATGAAAAAATAGTCATTTTACCTTACAGGGGTATTACAGTCATTTTACCCTACAAGGGTATTTCAGTCAATTTACCCTATAGGGGTATTCCGGTTATTTTACCTTATGGGGTATTTCGATCATTTTACCCTATGGGGGTATTTGGTCATTTTACCTTATAGGGGTATTTCAGTCATTTTACAAGTAAATAAGGGTCCAGGTACTCTTACCAGCCCACCAATAGGTCCACAGTCGTCATGGGCGACCCGTACAACCTCAACAGTCAATTGGTGATAATGAGCCCACGGCCCATATTACGGGCCCATGTGGGCCCACACACTCGTATGGCCCACATAACCTAAGATGGCCTTAGTAGTGTGATTCATATAGTCGACCCAACATTAACCACACTCATGTGTGATTTTTTCTGTGTGGGGCCTATGTGGCCCAGTTCAGCCTTGAATGGCCCAGTATCGTTTCAGCCCACGGCCATCTCGTTGACCACACGGCCATGTTTTGTTACACGGCCTACCACACGGGTGCCCACACGCCCGTGTGGTGTCGACAACCCACTCTCTGGGTTTTTAGCCTTTCAGCTTTTCAGCCTTTACAGTTTCACGTCTAATGGCAGTGTTACACACCTGTTTACGAGAACGCACCAAAAGGTCCACGAGTACTCCAACATATACTCATCACAAGATCCAATTATTTTCATACCAACCGATCTATCCAAAACACCCACCAAGATAACTTGCTCAAAAACTTACCCTTCACTAGAACCAATCAATCCGATTATGGCTCACTCCCTGACTCTGCTATAAAAGACCAATCAAAAGGCCTTAGGGCTATCTGCAATCCAAACCACACTTATCAACTATCAATCTTTGAACAGTTGTACTGACAGAGAAGTCACTTACCAAAAATGCAATGTCCAGATACGAGAGAAAGTACAACCGGCCACACTCACCCAATGTCAAAACTACAGAGAGTGAATATAGGCGAAGAGTAACTATCGTTTTCCCGAATCGTCAGAGAACTCCTAGAAACCGAAAACAAAACACCAACAATTGACTTAATAGAGATAGAGCATTCGGTTAAATGAATCAATAAAAGAAATGGTTATTGATGGAAACTGGATGAGAGGAGAAGAATGGTATTTGGCCGAAAACCAACAACCGATTGGAAGGACAAAGGAGAAAAGGTTCGGTCTTAAGCCAAAGGCTAGTAACCCAAAAGAATAGAAGAGGGCAATAGGGTATTCGGCTACAATAGTTACAATAAAGAAAGGGAGAGAGCAAGAAACAATCGACCCAATAAAAAGCATCGTTGCTAAAAAGGGGGAAGAAGAAAGAGTTTGCCCAACATACAACATAATGGAGGAATCAAAAGCTGCATCGATTGCCAAAAAAAAGTAACAAAATGCAGACTACCCTAAAGAACTCTATCGCATTCGACCACCAAGCAAAAGAACCCTGAAGTAGACAAAAAATGAAACTTGTGATAGGGTAGCCAACCTCAGCCGAAACTCTATGTGCCTATAGTCCAATTTTAGCACAACACCTTCAAACCACTCAAATTCCCCAATTTCCTCCCCTTCATCTCCTTAGATTCGGCTAGCAACCAATCCATTCAAACCTGTTCAAATTCTTGGTGTTTTGCTCAAACACAACTTCCTCCCATGGCCAGCTGCAAAAATAACCTCCATTTGCATAAGTAGGGGTTCGAACCTCAGACCACTAGAACACTTCACACGCCACTATCCACTAGACCAGCAGGCTTTTTATGTCATGCTTTGCCAAAATAAACCTATAGCCCTACTGGCCAAAGATAGGGGTTTTATCCTTAAAATGCAAAAATTTTGTGGAAACCAATACTTGAACCCATGACTTTCCAGACACTTCTAGAGCACACAACCACTAAGTCAAACACTCAATTGTGTCACTTCCTTGCACAATTAAATATTTATGTGCAGTCTCCTAACTACATCCCTGTTCAAAACCTAATACTTCTAGGCCGAAATTCGGGACGTTACATATTTGGCACTTTGGAGGCCTAATCAAGGTATGTAACTAGCTCAGTTTTTTATAATTTTTACGTTTTTGAGATTGTTGCTAAGTTATCTACAAAACCCATGCTTGGATTTTTTATTTTGATGAATATTTTGAGTTATGCCATTGTTGAAAGCTTGTGATTTAGGTTGTTTGATGGTAGAAAGTAAAACATATGTGATAAATTAACATGTTTTGTATTAGAATTTTTGATGATTTTGAGTAGTTAGGACTAAATTGTAAAAATAATAAAATTGAGGGACTAAAATGTGAAATAAATGAAATATATGGACTTATATGAACACAAGAAAGATTCAACCTAAGCATGACATATTGAAATTTTGCATATTTTGTGTTTTGTGCAATAGGGACTAAATTGTAAAAAGTTTAAAATGTTAGGGGTAAAATGGTAATTTTGCTATTTATGTGTTTTTGGACTAAAATGAATGAAAATATGTTTGAGTAAGTGTATATGTTTAGATCAAGAACCAAAGAAATCGTATTTGGATCGGGGGAAAACTAAAGTTGTCAACTAGTCGTCCCGTTCCGTTTTTCATTGTCTAAGGTAAGTTTATAAGCAAATAAGTGTTAATAATTTTTAATATATATATTTATATGTTTTAAATGCTGAATCAAATTTTATAGTTGTATATACTTGATGACCGAATGTGTATATGCTTGAGAATTGAGTTTATGAGTTCGATTCGATCGAGTTACAACGTCCGAAAGCCCCGTATGAACCTTAAGAATAGCTAGGATACATATGTCATGACATAGGATTTCGACATGTGATGTGTAAGAGTATGCCCAAAGATCAATCACGAGATGGTTGTAATAACATACTTGATTTATCATGTTTATTGATATAAGGCGTTGCCATTATTATTTCAGTTTCTTTTCTGTGTACATAAATAAACTATTTTATAATAATGTCCTGAGAATAATATGATTATTCTTAAAAGATCCTTAGTCAAGTATTATTGTTGGCTAGGACAACAATAATGCATTAAGAGTAAAATGTAGTTGATTGATGATAAAGAGTTGTCATTGATATGGAGTGTCAAAATCAATGCATGAATGTCTATTAGAGAACAACATATTGGACTGACCTGCTATGAGTATGTTTCTTGGATTATTATATAATTGTCACAACATTACTCATAGTGATTAATATGTATATGATCCTCATACTTGAGATCATCATTATCCCAACATCGTGAGTTGTATATTTTGATATAGTCAAACGAACATCGTAACTGGTTGTTCTATAAAGACTGATGTTGGATATACCACAATCTATGTAGAGGGATATGGTTGATCAATATAGGATAAGTCCCTCCTACATACATAAAAACCCTAAAGAGATAATATATAAATAAGCCTGAAACTATGCTAAAGGGTCTAGCAGCCGTTAAGCATAAAAATCACTGAAATAGTTTCTGAGATTTTTCTACCGTTCATTGTCAACTGGGTGGACTACGTAGAGGCCGACATCGGAAAGGTTGCGGCTTGGTTCGATAGTGGCTCAGGATTCCAGTTGCCTAGGCATTTCTATCTACTCAGATTGAAGTTTCAGTAATTTCGAAACCTTTTATCACCCTTACACATGGATCCATGGTTTGGATCGCCGGAATATCTTTAATATTTTATTTTTTCGTTGCGCCTTAGAGGCACCGGCGTTCCAATAGTGGTATCAGAGCCACTTGTGTGATACGGACTTGGGTTTAAATACTTGGGTGATGAAATTGTATGAGATGCATGTTTCAATTTTATTATGTTTTTCTGTTTAAATCGTTTAAGTAGAATCTGATAACTGTTCCTTTCGATAAGTGATTAAATGGTGTTCTGGCCTATTCAATTTTATGTTATTACTGTAAACCTTAATAAATCTATTATAATGTGGCGGTGATTTTACAATTTCCAGTAAGAGTTTATTGGCCAGTGGAACAAAGGGTTGTTCCGATATGAAACCTCAAGGATTAAAATCCTAAAAACACTATTCTGTTGATAAAAGTTATCAAATCGTGAGGTTTCATTCGACTAGGGTATACGGTTCGTACAGCGGGTCCATACCCCTACGGTCGCGGGCCTTCGGCCCGCTCCCTTCGACCGCCTCAGATCCCCATCATCTTCCAGTATGTTTTGTAATAAATAAAACTTAATGGGCCATAAAAAGGTTGAAAGGATTTTTTAATATTTTACTTGAGAAAAACGTTGAATGATATATGCTATTTTTGAAATGCACGGTGTTTGAAGTGCATAGTTATAGCCCGATGACCCATTTGATAAAAGGTTTTAATTTTATAAATACAGCCTGCGTGTCGTGCCTTACTACTATTCTTTTGTATTTCTCTTCTCATCTTACTCCCTCGTATGTAAAATGAGTTTCTGAATTTTGTAATTTGTAAAAGTTGCTATGGACTAAACGAGAAGGAAGATGGGCTGACTAGTCTGGATCGACAGCTTGTGAAACGGCTTACACCTTTAGGTTCCTTTTTGGTTTTCCCATTGGCTTGGGTTGAACCACCATAGTTTATGGGCTATAACTATTGCATTTATTTATTCCTTTACTTATTCATGTATGAGATGCTATGGATGTCTAAAGCATGTAAATTTGGTAATAATAAACCCCATTAATTGATGAGATCAATTAAAAGATTAAATGGACTAAAGTAGACCATAATTGGTGAGATGTAACACTCTAATAAAATCCTTCTATTAAAATATTAAGTCAACATGTCCTTCCAATATATGCCCTCGTTAGGGCCTCAATCAATACTATGTAGGTTTTGCCAAAGCGAAGTACTAGTATTTATCTTGGTTAAAGGCGAAGAATAAACAAGTGATATTCACTGGTTAAAAATTGGTTAATGACTTAACTAGGTTACTCTAATAGGATTAGAAACCTAGAGGCAAGTAATTTGGATAAATCATAAGATGATTAGAACAAGAGTTGTTCACCAAATTGTAGGAGTTACATATGATGTAATTAGCAAGTGTTGCTTACCTAAATAACCATAATCTTGAGAGTAAAGCCAAAGCTGACTTAAGAAGAGGTGAAATATGGATCCTTGACCCACTAGAAATACTTTCAAGAAAGTCTTTCCGAAATTAATAAATGAGGGTTATTAATTTTGAAATAGAATAGTGGGAAACATCATATAATAAGGTCCTTTTAATGATTGATATAAACTTGGTAAATTTATTCACACGTATATTTTATTGTTGTAGATATATTATGGCTGCAAACACTAATACACTCTCATTGCGATTGGTCTTTGAGAAGGACAAATTGAATGGTTTGAACTTTCTTGACTGGTTCTGTAACTTGAGGATTGTCCTCAAACAAGAACGGAAATTATATGTCATTGAAAAATCACTTCCTGATGAACCACCTACTAATGCCTCGAGGGTTGATAAAGATGCTTACAAGAAGCATCTCGATGATATGGTAGATGTTGGATGTCTTATGCTTGCCACTATGAATCCTGAGCTTCAAAAGCAACATAAGGATATGGTTGCTTATGATGTGATCGAGCACTTGAAAGAACTATATCAAGGGCAAGCAAGGCAAGAGAGGTTCGATATCTCTAAAGCCCTATTCCAATGTAAGCTGGCTGAAGGAAGCCCAATAGAGCCTCATGTCCTTAAGATGATTGGTTATATTGAAAGCCTGTCTAAGCTTGGGTTTCCATTGGGCCAAGAGTTGGCCACTGATGTTATTCTGTAATCGTTGTCAAATAGCTACAGCCAGTTTGTCCTCAATTTCAATATGAATGAAATTGACAAGACTCTGCCACAATTGCTTAGCATGTTACGAACTACTGAAGGCAACATGAAAAAGGTTGGACCCAAGCCCATACTGATGGTCCGTAACAATAAGGGCAAGGGAAAGGCCAAAGTCCCGACAAAGCCTAAGGGCAAAGGTAAGCCCAATGTTGGAAAAGGAAAGGCTGCACTAGAACCTAAAGGGGGGTGTCTAAGGAAGGAAACTGTTTTCATTGTGGTGTGACTGGACATTGGAAGCAGAACTGCCCTGTCTATCTTGAGGAAATCAAGAAGGCCAAAGCAAGCGGAACGTCTGCTTCAGGTATTTATGTTATTGATATTAATTTATCAATTACTACTTCTTGGGTATTAGATACTAGTTGTGGTTCTCATATTTGTACTTCTGTACAGGGACTACAAAGGAGTAGGACTTTGGCTAGAGGAGATGTGGACCTGCGAGTTGGAAATGGAGCAAGAGTTGCTGCATTAGCTGTGGGAACATATACTTTATCTTTGCCTAGTGGACTTGGTTTAATTTTAGAGGATTGTTATTTTGCGCCCAGTTTGACTAAAAATATTATTTCAATTTCTTGTTTAGACAAAATTGGTTTTGAGATAATAATTAAGAATAATTGTTGTTCCTTTTATCTCAATAATGTTTTCTATGGTTCGACACAATTGATTAATGGTCTCTACATTTTAGATTAAATGAATCCCATTTACAACATAAATACTAAAAGATCTAAAATAAATAACTCAAATCAAACTTATCTTTGGCATTGTCGTTTGCACCACATAAGTGAGAAACGCATATCCAAACTCCGTAAAGATGGTCTCTTAGATTCATTTGTTTTTGAACAATGGAATGGAATGGAGTTTCTGAGAGAAGAAATCGAACTCTATTTGTGACAGCCCAAAATTGACCCTAGTCGGGGAGTGGTTTCGGGACCACAAAACCGAGTCATACTAATAATTAGCCATCATATTTGATGTTTATTATATGTATATATGCATGTGTGAAAATTTCATGTTTGAATTTTGTTAATTGTAAGTGAATTTTATTAAATAGGACTTATGTGAGAAAATTTAGAAATGTGCTAGGCAAATGTGAAGTGGCCTATTAATGCATGTTATGAAAATGATGGGTTTGCATGTCAAATTACCCAAAATTTGAGCTAGTGGCCGGCCATGCTATGAGTGGAAACATGTTGGGAACATGTTGGCTTAGTGAGGTATGTTAGAAAAAAATAAAATAGGGAGTATGGGTAATAAAGAAATAAAAACAAAAAAATGTGTGGTTGTTTCCCCCCCATGGTCGTGAGCTAAAGAAAAGAAAAAGAAAGGATAATAGAAAAACAAAAGAAAGACAAAATGTTGGTTTCATCTTCTCCCTTAGTAGCCGAACTTTAAAGAAGAAAAGGGATATAGCATTCGGCCATCTTAAGCTTAAAACAAGGTTAGTAATTCATGTTAGATTTTGAAATTTTAGCTTATTTTAAGTTAGTTACTAAGTTCCTTACTTTGCCCATGTTAAAAATTTGGATTTGGGTGGTGAATGGAGCATTCGGCCATGGTGGTTAATGAGGAGATTTGATTATTTTCTTTATGTTTTAATGAATAAATGTTGATGAGAGATGTTTGATCTAGTTAAAAATTTAATTTGATAGTATTTATATGTGTAATAGCCGAACTTGGACTTGCTTAGTTACTTGAATAAATGTTTTGTATTTAAATGCTAGAATGTGAGTGTTGCCGTTTAGATGATTTGAAAAGAATAGGGTAGATGTTTGAATGTCTAAAGGTTCGGTATTGTACATGAATTGTAATGGTATGATTTTGTGAATGCCGAATGAGCTATAGGAGGTGTGGATGACTTTTATGCATGTGAGTGTGTGTATGCCATTTAGTTGGTGACATTCGGCATTTCTTAATTAACATTAGAGATGAGTGAATGAAATCGGCATGTGTATTTGTGAAAATGCCGAATGTGAACTTGGATAATATTGAGTAATGTATGTGCTTTAAAATGATGGAATGGAGTGGATGCTTTAAATGTGTTATGAACAATTATAAGTTAAATTAAGGTTTGCTAAATTACCATTGTCATTGCCGAATATACAAACATACATATGCATGTGTAATTGAAGTATGAATGTTTAGCAAGATGGTTAAACTAGTTAATTTATCGATTTAGTTCAAGAAGCTAAAGGTGGAGAGGCAAGCAAGGGCAAAGAAAAGATCATCGAGTAACCGAGTTGGAACCGTCTTACCCAACACAAAGTAAGTCATTAAGCATATAGTTTGTATTAATTTAAATGGTCATAACGTCTATGTAATGACGCTGAATGGAATGATAAATATATATATACATGTATGTATGTGGTGATGAAAGTGTTGAATGAAAAGAAAAGAGGTGAGATGTATTGAGTTGTTGATCTCGGCACTAAATGTGCGGGTATAAACATTTGTGATCATGAGATTGGTGCTAAGTGTGTGGGTTTAAATTGTACAGCACTAAGTGTGCGAGTTTGATTATATAGCACTAAGTGTGCGAGTTTGATTATGTAGCACTAAGTGTGCGAGTTTGATTATATAGCACTAAGTGTGCTAGTTGATTATATAGCACTGAGTGTGCAGACTTAATATATATTTTTGAATCATATGGGCACTAAGTGTGCGACATTATTGAGTTGATCACGGACAGCGGATCGGGTAAGTACCTTGAGTTCATGGCCAATAGGCGCTATGTTTATAATTGGAGTTGAGCTTGGTAAGTTTGAACCTATGTGACAATTATAATTGAAGTCACGTACATAAGATTTATCGTGGAATAGGTGAAAGGTCGTTTAGTTGTATGATTGTAACGAAAATAAAATGATGTATGAAAATGCCTCAAATATCCTATTGATTAGTATATGGAATGTGAATGCATGACTTGGTATGAGATTGAACCGATAGGTCTAAGGAACTATGGTATGGTTCGGTATGGATGGAGTAACTAGCCTCGTTCCATTTTGTTTCCTCTTGTGATAATGTTGTTAATGGATGGTAGTGCATTGCTTATGACTTACTGAGTTATATACTCACTCGGTGTTTCCTTGTCACCTATTTTAGGTTTCTTGGACTCGACTCTTTTTGCGTGATCGGGCCGTCATTGGAGTCATCACACCGGCTAGCAAGTTTTGGTACTTTCTTCTTAGTCGGCTTAGGAGAACATTTCGGCATGTATAGGCTATTATGTTGTGTTTGAACTTTGGTATGTAAACTTTTAGCCATGCGAAAATGGCATAAATGTCGGTTGGGTTTGGTTTATAACGTTAGGTCGTAAGCCTTGGTAATTCGACCCCCTTTTTTTTTATGCCATATGTCATGGTTGATTATTTTTGGTGTTAAAATTCATGATATGGCAATAGTGTAGTAGGGGGATGTTTGAAAATGATTAGCCTTTGGCATGGCTAGTCATGATCATAATTTGTGATATGTATGATGAATTACTAGTTAGATCAAGGAGAAATCACGAAATGGGCATAGTTGCTTTCGTAACAGATGCTGGCAGCAGCAGTGACGTGAGATTGAAAAATCACTAAAAATAGTAGGAGTGGAATTAATTGATGAATAAATTATGTAATCGAGGCTCAATGAGTCTATTTTCATATAGAAGTAACGAAATGATCATATGGACAGTATGTTAAGAGATATTCAGGTTCTCGTGAGACAGGGCCAGAACGGTTTCTGGATTCCCTGTTCCGACTTTGGAAATTCATTATAAATTAACCAGAGATAATTAGGAGTCATGCCATATATGTACAGATTCCTCTCTGAGTCTAGTTTCTATAGAAACAAACGAAATCAGTATTGAACCTCTGTTCAGGGAGATATCCAATTCGTAATGCGCAAGGGTCAGTGTAGTCGATCCCTGTAACATGGGAGACTTTGACTAATAAAATGTAATAATTGGCCCGACCAAAAATTCTACAAAAATTCTACCATATAGGTATATGAGTCTAGTTCCAGGGAAAATTTACGGAACTGGATTTCGAGTTTCAGAACTCAAGATATTATTTTTAAAGCGACTAGTACGCAGATTGACAGCTTGTCTGGAAAATGTCAATAAGTGGTTTGAAGTCTGTTAACACCTCGTGTTCGACTCCGGCGATGGTCTCGGGTTCGGGGTGTTACACTATTAGACATGGTTCAATCCATGATGAGTCATGCTGATCTATCGACTTCCTTTTGGGGACATGCACTTGAAACAACTATTTTCACACTAAATCGTGTTCCATCTAAATCGGTTCAAAAGACGCCGTATGAGATGTGGACTGGGAAACGTCCCAGTATGTCTTTTATGAAAATTTAGGGTTACGAAGCTTATGTTAAACGTCAGACGTCTACTAAGCTTGAACCCAAATCTGAAAGGTGTATCTTTGTAGGGTATCCGAAAGAAACCAAAGGATATTATTTCTTTAATCCCACTGAGAACAAAGTGTTTGTTGCTTAGACTGGTGTCTTCCTAGAGAGAGAATTTATTTCTAGAAAAGGAAGTAGGAGAAAGATTGAACTTGAAGAAATTCGAGAATCACAAGATACCACTGAACCAGAGATAGAACAACAGCAAATTCCACAAGAAATTGAGGAACAAGTAACTGCTGTAGAAACACAACCACCGCGTAGATCTTTAAGAGATCGCCATGAACCTGAGAGATATGGATTTCTCATTACAATGCATGGTAACATTCTTCTTATAGATCAAGATGAGCCTAGGACTTATCAAGAAGCGGTGGCGAGCCTAGACTCTGAGAAATGGCTCGAGGCCATGAGATCTGAGATGGATTCCATGTATGAAAACCAAGTATGGACTTTGGTTGACCCACCCAAAGGGGTTAAACCTATAGGGTGCAAGTGGGTTTTCAAAAAGAAAACGGACATGTATGGTAATGTACAAACATACAAGGGGCTATTAGTCGCTAAAGGTTTTCGTCAAATTCATGGTGTTGACTATGATGAAACTTTTTCTCCTGTAGCTATGTTTAAATCCATCAGGATCTTGCTCGCCATAGCTGCATTTCATGATTATGAAATCTGGCGATGGATGTCAAAATAGTTTTCCTTAACGGGAAACTTGAAGAGGATGTGTACATGACACAACCTGAACGTTTTGTCAATCCAAAGGATGCTGGAAAGATATGTAAGTTACAAAGATCCATTTATGGATTAAAGCAAGCTTCTCGAAGTTGGAATCTTCGTTTTAACGATGCAATCAAAGAGCTTGGTTAGGAAGTTGTTTTTCTATGAAGGACTTGGGCGAAGCCACTTACATCTTAGGAGTCAAGATCTATAGAGATAGATCAAGACGACTACTAGGTCTAAGTCAAGGTACATATATAGATAAAGTATTGAAAAGGTTTAATATGGAAGAATCTAAGAGAGGATTCTATGAGACATGGTATTTCACTCTCGAAGGAAATGTGTCCTTCAACTCCACAAGAGAGAGAATGCATGAGTAAAATTCCATATGCTTCTTCTATTGGATCTATCATGTATGCCATGTTATGTACTCATCCAAATGTCTCATATGCCTTAAGTGTGACGAGCAGGTACCAAGTAGATCCCGGTGAAGGTCACTGGACCACAGTCAAGAATATCCTTAAGTACTTGAGAAGAACTAAGGATACGTTCCTAATATATGGAGGTGAGGAAGAGTTAAGTGTAAAAGGTTACACTGATGCCAGCTTCCAAACCGACAAGGATGATTCTCGATCGCAATCAGGTTTTGTGTTTTGCCTTAATGGTGGTGCTGTGAGCTAGAAGAGTTCAAAGCAAAGTACAACAGCCAATTTTACAATAGAGGCCGAGTATATTGCAGCTAGTGAGGCAGCGAAAGAAGCTGTTTGGATCAAGAAGTTCATTACTGAACTACGGGTTGTGCCTCGCATATTAGATGCTATAGAACTTCGATGTGATAATAATGGAGCTATTGCACAAGCTAAAGAACCCATATCTCACCAGCGATCTAAACATATACTTAGACGCTACCATCTTATTCGAGAGATTATCGATCGAGGGGATGTAGAGATATGTAGAGTACCTACAGATGATAACATTGCTGATCCCTTGACCAAGCCTCTGACACAATAGAAGCATGATCGTCACACTAAGTCACTAGGTATTAGATATATGAGTGATTGGTCTTAGTGCCAGTGGGAGATTGTAAGAGTATGCCCAAAGATCAATCACGAGATGGTTGTAATAACATACTTGATTTATCATGTTTATTGATATAAGGCGTTGCCATCATTATTTCAGTTTCTTTTCTGTGTACATAAATAAACTGTTTTATAATAATGTCCTGAGAATAATATGATTATTCTTAAAAGATCCTTAGTCAAGTATTATTGTTGGCTAGGACAACAATAATGCATTAAGAGTAACATGTAGTTGATTGATGATAAAGAGTTGTCATTGATATGGAGTGTCAAAATCAATGCATGAATATGTGTGTTAGAGAACAACATATTGGACTAACCTACTATGAGTATATTTCTTGGATTATTATGTAATTGTCACAACATTACTCATAGTGATTAATATGTATATGATCCTCATACTTGAGATCATCATTATCCCAACATCGTGAGTTGTATATTTTGATATAGTCAAATGAACATTGTAACTGGTTGTTCTATAAAGACTGATGTTGGATATACCACAATCTATGTAGAGGGATATGGTTGATCAATATAGGATAAGCCCCTCCTACATAATGGGAGTAATATCTTAGGCCACTTGATTGAGTGAGACTAGAAATGCAGGGCCATGCTCAAATAAGTTGATATGAGATGTCATACTTATTTGTGTATCATAGTTCACTTAAGGTATCAAGAAACATGGGATGGACTATGCAAGTGTGACTATTCCATGACTTGTGTCCATTCCAAAGATATAGGACTTAAGGATTAATGCATGAAAGGTTAATCACAAAAGGTTATGTCTATAACACCCCTAGCCAGAGTCCGATCGCTGGTTTAGGCTATAAGGTATCACCGAGCTAAACATTTAATTTTTCATTCACAAAATTTAGCAATAAAAGTAGAAATCGAGTTGAACATATACCGAACCTTGAGTTATATATATGACATTTTTATATGGCCGAAATATTTACAATTACAAAACATATTTTGTCAACAGCCTAACCTATACATGCCATATCGAGTCCAAAATATAACTGTACCAAAAAGATTGATAGTATGAAGAACTGCTGACGATCCCCGAGACGGTGGCCAAAATTAACAATCTATAAAACAGAGAAATAAGAAACAGAGTAAGTTTTCGAGGCTTAGTAAGTTTTAAGCAATTCATACTATTAAAACTTGTCATTAAAATTGAACATTGAATATCACAAAACTCGTATTCTAATTGTAATTCACTTGGCCAAATATACACCAGTACAGTAGTTATAAAACCTATTAGCTGATTATCTATGTATGTATACACAAGAAAACTTCTAGCACATATTTCACTATCTACATAGCTTATACTATACTTTTAGTTACATACTTTCATATGATGACTTACATTGACCAATTGTATCCTTGTCTTATCCTCAAACACCAAATTCATTCACACACATATATATATCTTTCTTTGATACTAATAAATCACTTAGAATTCAATTCAAATATGAGCACATAACACGAACCTTAATATGTAAAATATATAATACTTACACAACAATGTTTACCACGGACATTCGAAGTCGCAATTTTACTTAACTTACTGGCATCGGTTCTGTCAAGTCTTAGAGCTCAGAATACATTACTAGCGTAAGCCTACGGGTCTTTAACCCAGATATTTTTCCAGCACGTAGCCTGCGGACCTCAAGTCCGGATATATTTCCAGCATATAGCCTGCGGACCTCATGTCCGGATATATTTCCAGCATATAGCCTGCGGACCTCATGTCTGGATATATTTCCAATCTCATATATATTTGGTCATATTTTAACACATCTCAGTCATCTTATCACTTAATAGTCATATATTACATTCAAATATAAACTCAATATGCACATCATCATTCACATTTTAGCTCAGGAGTTATATCTCATATCACTCATTCTTTTCACCAGTTAACCTTAAACTTAAAGTGACCATCAGATTATAAGTCATATACATGCATTATCTAATATACAACTTTATTCAAGTGCAAGCCAAAGATCGCAATTCACCTACTATATTCTTATAAAGGCATCATCAATTATATATTAAAGGAAACTACTTAAAACTTACCTCAGATGTTGTCGATCGATTTCAACGGCTATTCGGTTACTTTCTCCTTTCCCCTATCCAGCTTTGGTTCTCTAAGCTCTTGAGCTAAATCAAACAAATTGATTCTCAATCAAACACATACATACGACAACCATATACATTTCAAAAACCAATTTATTTGTATCATTTGTCCACTTTAAGTCTATCACCATTTCATTTTCAAATTTATGTACTTTGTAAGTTACATTCAAACACATTCGGAACTATGCATCTTTTCAAAATTTTCTTTTAACATTAGCTCAACTTATAACCTTCTTCTAATTAAAAACATTCAACAACCAACTAGTCATGGTTACCATAATCACAATTTAACTATATATAATATATATATAACCGAATGTCTCTATGTCACAAGGTACTTACATAAGGCATATATATATACCTATATGTGATTAACACAATTTAATCGATTACTCATTTTATGCACAAGCACGTAAACACACATATATATTTATAGCATGCCTTAATATATTATATGCCACATTCGACCCTAAACACTCAAACTTAGCTTTCATATACAATTTCATTTCATGATCAATTGTAGCAAATTGCACATAGGTTTCAGTCTTGCCGAACAATGACCGAATATGCATATCAAATAAATAGCTTACTTAACACATAACTCACATAACCAAAGTACATGTAACCCTAATGTCCAAATATAAATATCACCCAAAATTCTTATGACTTAACCTTTAACTCCTTTTTAGCCGAATATCCATTAAACATCTAGTTCACATACACATCAAATCTATATATATATAGCCGAATATATATATACATATATATATTTATATAGCTCATCAACCCGATATTTATTCCTATTCCCCTAACATAATTGGATCAATTAAACCAAATTCATGTACATCTTTTAAGTATTCATACAACCTTTATAATTCACATAATTTGTGCACACACACCATTAATTTACTAATTAACTAAACACTTTAGAAATTTTTCCTTAACTAAACATGTATTCGGCAAGGACCACAAAAATTTCAACGAATCTTATAAACAACCACAACATTTTAAATTCATCTAATTACCCCCAATGACCGAATGCACATATATAAAAGTATTCAAATAACATAAAATTTTCTTTCTAAAATGCATATATCTATATACATACGGCAACTTCAATTCACACCTCCCAACCATGAATTCAACTTATTCATTTAAGCTACTTTAACATATAAACCACATCTTCTAAAAAAAACTTATCAAATTAACACAAATTTATCTACTTGTCGAATGGCTATATGATCAAGGATTCATGAATTCAAACCATGGGTTAACTATACTAAGCCCTTATCAATTTAATCTCATAATCAATTAAAATAAAAATCACTATACATACCTTTAAATTAGGATAGCCATGGCCGAATGCCTTGGTGGTTTCTCCTTCAAAATTTTCTTTCTCAATTTCGGCAATGAAGAAAGAAAGATGAGTCTCCCTTATTTTTATTATCTTTACCTTATTTTACTAATTATTTTTATTACAAAATAATTCCATATCATATTATAATACTTAAATAAACATATATTATCCCAACACCATCATTATGGCCGATTACCATAAACAAAAAAATGAGTATTTGACATGCAAATCCAATTTTTTTATGACATGCATTAATAGGCCACTTTTAATTTTACCTATCATCTTTCCCAATTGTCTCACCGAAGTCTTATTTAATAATTCACATACAAATGAAAAAATTAAAGCATGAAACTTTCACACATGCATGTACACATACAATAAGCATGGAATATAACGGTTAATTATTTTTATGATTCGGTTCAGTGGTCTTGAAACCACTTTCCGACTAGGGTCAAATTAGGGCTGTCACAATGTCGAATCATGACTTCTCGTAACTTAGGTAGCAATGATGCATTGTTAGATGCCACTCATTATTTGTAACATTAGAATCGTTCTAATATTACTGCTAACATTACAAGAACCTATAGGGTCACACCCTATGGTTGAAATGAACAGAGTAAAACATAGTTGGTATTGTATTCTGATTGTCAGATGAATTAAATTAATTATAGAATTAATTTAATTGGGCAATCAAATTGTTGAACATACTATACGTACATGGATGTTGTACACATAATCAAAACATAATTTCATTAGTATATGAATTTGGTTCCTATATAAGTTTAAATAAATATAGTTTACCGAAATCTTTATTATAATTACTATAATTATAATTTTCGGTTAAACATTATTATATTTATTTTAATGATGACTATTATGTTCAGATTAATTTTAATGAATTAATATTCATTAAAAAGATATACCAATTAAAAGGGTGTTATATATGGCAAGGGTAAAAACCCTAAAGAGATAATATATGAATAAGCCCGAAACTATGCTAAAGGGTCTAGCAGCCGTCAAGCATAAAAATCACTGAAATAGTTTCTGAGATTTTTCTACCGTTCATTATCAATTGGGTGGACTACGTAGAGGCCGACATTGGAAAGGTTGCAGCTTGGTTCGATAGTGGTTCAGGCTTCCCGTTGCCTAGGCGTTTCTGTCTACTTAGATTGAAGTTTCGGTAATTTCAAAACCTTTTATCACCCTGATACGTTCCTTACACATGGATCTATGGTTTGTGTAACACCCCGAACCCGAGTCCGACACCGGAGTCGAACACGAGGTGTTAACAAACTTTGAAAAATTTCCAGACACTGCCCAATCTGTGTACTAGTCGCTTTAAAAATCATATCTTGAGCTTCACAACTCGAAAATCAGTTTCGTGATTTTTCCCAGAAACTAGACTCATATGCTCATCTACATATTTTTTTCTAGAATTTTTGATCGGGCCAATTAGTACAGTTTATTAGTTAAAGTCTCCCATGTTACAGGAATCGACTACCCTGACCTTTGCGCATTACGACTTGGATATCTCCTTGTACAGGGCTCCAATACTGATGCCGTTTATTTCTATAGAAACTAGACTCAGAGAGGAATCTATAAATATATGGTATGACTCCTAATTATCTCTGGTTAATTTATAATCAATTTCCAAATTCGGAACAAGGAATCCAGAACCCGTTCTGGCCCTGTCTCACGAGAACCTGAATATCTCTTAACATACTGTCCATATGATTGTTTTGTTACTTTCCTATGAAAGTAGATTCTTCAAGGTTTGTTTACATAATTTATTCACTATTTAATTCCATTCCTACTATTTTTAGTGATTTTCCAAATCTATGTCACTGCTGCTGTCAGCATCTGCCTTTAAGGTGGGCTTTACCTATTTCATGGTTTCCATGATTCAACTAGCCCTTTTTGCATAAATGGCACAATTTATGAAAGTGATTAACCATCCCCGTGGCCAATCCTTGTCAAGCATATCCACACCAAATGATTATAACATTATACTCAAACACATATAAGCCATTTTCGCATGGCTATCCAAAACTTATACATCACATAAAGTACTCGAAAAACAACAATGGGTCGTCCTATACATGCCATATCAAAGTTCAACCAAAAGAGTACCCAAAAGAGCCTTTGATAGTGTGGGCGACTTCGACTTCAAGATCCCGAGTCCGATAGCTGGAGAACCAAAAATCTTCGGAATTTAACCGGATATAGCTCCTCGTTCAAATGCCTTCGGGACATAGCCCGGTTATAGTAATTCGCACAAATGCCTTCGGGACTTAACCCGGATTTAGTAACTCGCACAAATGCCTTCGGGCTTAGCCCGGAATTAGTATCTCGCACAAATGCCTTCGGGCTTAGCCCGGAATTAGTATCTCGCACAAATGCCTTCGGATCTTAGTCCAGATATTGTCACTTAGCACAAGCCTTCGGGACTTAGCCCGGACATCATTCAAATAACCATGCACATTTAACAATAAATCATGGCCCATTCGTATTTCATTTTCGTTAGCAAAACTCAAACACAAGACATTTATCATTCTTGCAAATTCGGCTCAATAGCCACACAAAGAGCATGATTTTAATTTGCTTAAAACATGATCTAATCACATCATAATTTAAGCTCTCTTACTCAAGAACTTACCTCGGGTGTTGTCGAACGATTCCGCTAACTATTCGACCACTTTTTCCTTCCCTTTATCGGATCTATTTCCCCTTTGCTCTTGAGCTTAATTAAACAAATAAATTGATTTCATCATTTAGGCATCGAAAAGATGAACACAAGGCACTTAGCCCATATTTATACATTAGACATTAAAGTCACATACATGTGAAATCATGCATCAACACAACATATTAGCTAATTTTTTCCTCCTTGGCCGAATATGCATGTCTATTTTTGGGGCCGATTTCAACACTTAATACACACATATACACACTAGTAAAGCATCCTCTCCCTTCCCATCGATTTAACACATGCATTGCTCATTAACATGTAAAAGTTACATTCGGCCTTAGCACACAACTTGCTAACCGATTCTTCTTCGTTTAGCAACCAATGCACATATGTGTTCACTCAAAAATGCTAAAAAGGAGGTTCAAGAATCATCAAGTCATCATCACATGCATCATTAACAAGCTTCATATTTAGCATGCAATGGCATTAACACAACCTCTACCTAGGTCAAATCTTAACTCATCCTCATGTCTCATCACCACCACATCAAACATCAACCAAGAATGATGCATCCATGGTCAAGTGTCATTTCCATCACATAGCAAGATTTAGACCATGGGCTAGGTAGAACTCAAGCTAACAACTAAAACATGCATGCATCTCATGGAACATCATCAAACATACCTTAGCCTAGCTACATGCATGGCCGAACCTCTTCACCTTTCCTCTTCCTTCCTCCTTAAAATTATTGGCCAAGGATGAACCAAAGGATGAGAAATTTTTTTCTTTGTTTTTCTTTCTAGTTTCGGCAAGTATGAAGATGAGAAAAGGATGAACAAAAATTCTCTCCTTTCTTTTCTTTAGCTCACGGCAATGGGGGGAACAAACAACTACACACACATTTTTTTTTTTTGTATTCACCATACTCCTTTTCATTATTTTATGCCCATGCCCCTTATTTTATTTGTTTTATCCCAACATTTTATGACACAAATTAACATATTTTATTTGTGCCATACTTATGCCATAATTTCCAAAAAAAAAATTGCACAATTGCTCATCATGCCCATCATGGCCGGCCACCTTGTTTTAAGGTGGGAAATTTGACATGCAAATCCACCTATTTCATACTATAAGTTATTTGGCCACTACAAATTAGCCTATAGCATTTGCAAAAATTTTCACATGAGTCACATTTCAAAATTTCACTCACAATTGGCAAAATCAAAGCATGAAATTTTCACACATGCACTTTCACATGAAATAAACATAGGATATAACATCTAATTATTATTGTGACTCGGTTTAGCGGTCCCGAAACCACTTCCCGACTAGGGTCAATTTTGGGCTGTCACAACTCTCCCCCACTTAAGAAATTTTCGTCCCCGAAAATCTCACCGGTGAATAGGTTTGGGTATCGCTCTTTCATCGAGCTCTCGGTCTCCCAAGTAGCTTCCTCGATCCTGTGTTTGAGCCATAACACCTTTACTAGCGGAACTCTTTTGTTTCGCAACTCCTTCACTTCACGACCTAGGATACGCATCGGTTCTTCTTCATAGCTCATATCGTCTTGAATTTCAACCTCTGATGGGCTAATTATGTGTGATGGATCAGATCGATAGCGTCGAAGCATCGAAACATGAAAGACGTCGTGAATCTTTTCAAGCTCAGGGGGCAAAATCAATCTATACGCAACCGGACCAACTCGTTCAGAGATTTCGTACGGCCCAATGAATCTTGGGTTCAACTTGCCCTTACGGCCAAACCTGAGTATCTTTTTCCAAGG
The DNA here is from genome assembly GCF_007990345.1 of Gossypium hirsutum. Taxonomy (NCBI): domain Eukaryota; kingdom Viridiplantae; phylum Streptophyta; class Magnoliopsida; order Malvales; family Malvaceae; genus Gossypium; species Gossypium hirsutum. Next base: position 19,398,990 of record NC_053432.1, read on the forward strand.
TGAAACCTTAAGGAACACTTTGTCTCCCACCTGATACTCGATGTCTTTTCGTTTCAAATCCGCGTACGACTTCTGACGATCTGTGGCTACCTTCAGACTTTCACGGATTACCTTTACTTTCTGTTCAGCATCTTTAATCAAATCAACTCCGAAAATTTTACTTTCACCAAGCTCGGTCCAAAACAATGGTGTACGGCATTTACGACCGTACAAGGCCTCGTAAGGTGCCATCTTAATACTTGATTGAAAACTATTTTGTAAGTGAATTCAATCAAAGGTAAATACTGTTCCCATGAACTACTGAACTCGAGGATGCAACATCTCAACATATCCTCAAGTATCTGAATTATCCGCTCGGATTGACCATCGGTTTGTGGATGAAAAGCGGTGCTAAAATGCAGCTTGGTACCCAAAGCTTCTTGCAATTTCTTCCAAAATCGCGAGGTGAATCTCGAATCTCTATCCGACACAATAGAAATCGGTACCCGTGTAATCTCACAATCTGAGAAACATACAATTCAGCTAGTTTATCCAATGAAAAATCCGTACGCACGGGGATAAAGTGAGCCGACTTAGTTAGTCTATCGACAACAACCCAAATCGCATCTTTCTTACTTGCTGACAATGGCAGTCCGGACACAAGGTCCATTGTGACTCGATCCCATTTCCACTCGGTTATCATGATCGGCTGGAGTAATCCTGAAGGCACTTGATGTTCCGCTTTCACTTGTTGACATATCAAACATCTCGAAACAAAGTCGGAGATGTCCCGTTTCATACCATGCCACCAAAATTGACGTTTCAAATCGTTGTACATTTTCGTACTCCCCGGGTGAATTGACATTCGGCTACAATGGGCTTCGTTCAGAATCATGAAATGAGTTCCGAATTCCTTGGAACACACAAACGATTTCTGCACCTCAAACAATCATCATCATCAATTTGAAACTCCGATTCCTCGTTCGGAACACACTTAGCCCATTTTGCAACCAATTCATCATCGACTTTCTGAGCTTCACGAATTTGATGAGTCAATAATGGTTTAGCTTTTAATTCAGCTACTAACACATTGTCTGGTAGAACAGACAAATGCACGTTCATCGCTCGTAAAGCAAACAATGACTTCTGGCTTAAGGCGTCCGCAACCACGTTAGCCTTTCCCGGGTGGTAATCAATGACAAGCTCGTAATCTTTCAACAACTCAAGCCAACGTCTTTGTCGCAGATTCAAGTCTCGTTGAGTCATCAAATATTTGAGACTTTTGTGATCCGAAAATACATGGCACTTCTCACCAAACAGATAATGTCGCCATATTTTTAAAGCAAACACGATGGCAGCTAGTTCGAGATCATGGGTCGGATAATTCCTCTCGTGTGGCTTCAATTGTCTCGACGCATAGGCCACGACTCGACCTTCTTGCATCAATACGCAACCCAACCCAAGTAGGGATGCGTCACTATAAATGACAAACTCTTTACCTGATTCGGGTTGCACCAAAATTGAAGCTTCAGTCAAATGAGTTTTCAGTTGGTCGAAACTTTTCTGACATTTCTCCGTCCACTCGAACTTAACATCCTTTTGAAGTAGCTTCGTCATTGGTGTGGCTATCATCGAGAAACCTTTCACAAATCGTCGGTAATAACCGGCGAGCCCCAAGAAGCTCCAAACTTCAATAGTATTTCTCGGAGGTTTCCAGTCAAGTATGGCTGAAATTTTGTTCGGGTCAACTCGAATACCCGACGCGGATACCACATGACCCAAGAAGCTAACCTCTCTTAACCAGAACTCACACTTACTGAACTTAGCATATAACTGCTTATCCCGCAAAATTTGCAGCACTAGCCTCAGATGCTCAACATGTTCGGTCTCATCTCTTGAATAGACCAAAATGTCATCAATGAACACAACTACGAACCGATCTAAATATGGTCTGAAGATCCGATTCATCAAATCCATAAATACCGCAGGGGCATTAGTGAGCCCAACGGCATCACTAAGAATTCGTAGTGACCATATCTCGTTCTGAAGGCAGTTTTGGGTATATCTGAATCTCGAATTCGCAATTGATAATAGCCCGATCTCAAATCTATTTTTGAGAACACTGAGGCTCTCTTCAGTTGGTCGAACAAATCATCGATGCGCGGCAACGGATATTTGTTCTTTATCGTCACTTTATTCAGCTGACGATAGTCAATGCACAACCTCATGGTTCTGTCCTTCTTTTTCACGAACAATACTGGTGCACCCCAAGGTGAGAAACTTGGTCGAGCGAAACCTCTATCTGTCAATTCTTGCAACTGAGCTTTCAACTCCTTTAACTCGGTTGGTGCCATACGATACGGAGTTATCGAAATCGGCGTAGTCCCAGGTACAAGCTCAATACCAAACTCTACCTCCCGAACAGGTGGTAAACCCGGTAATTCTTCCGGAAAAACATCCGGGTATTCACAAGCCACCGGCACAGATTCGGGTTTCTTTTCTAATTCTTTGTCATCAAGTACATACGCAAGGTATGCTTCACACCCTTTTCTTACATATTTCTGTGCCAACATTGCTGATATTACAGCTGGCATCCCCTCTAAGTCCGCAGACTCAATTCGGATTACTTCGTTATTTGCGCACCTCAAATCAATAGTCTTGCTCTTGCAATTCGCAACCGCATCATGCACAGTCAACCAATCCAAACCAAGGATAACATCAAATTCATCAAACGGCAAAAGCATCAAGTCCGCCGGAAAACAGGAACCTCGAATTTCCAGGGGACATTTCTTACACACTTTGTCGACAAGCACGTAACGACCCAAGGGATTTGACACCCGAATTACGAACTCAGTAGACTCAATAGGTAAAGTCTTACTGGATGCTAAGGTTTCACATATGTAGAATGAGTAGAACCGGGCATCAAGCAAT